>NC_045161.1:3223777-3226277 GCF_900700415.2 Clupea harengus | reverse complement strand
GTCACAGGTGACACTGACAATCTTTTTGATTCAGTGCTTTTGAGACAGAACAGAGCGGTTGAGGAAGTCTGTGTGTTCACAGCACAGCATTGCCTCATCCTCTTCCACTAACACACCTCCACAGTGCCCAGACATGTCAGCAGGGTGGGCAAACAAAACGCTCCGCACCAAAAATGTTCCACAGACCCATTCAGTCATTACGGGCATTACAAAGAAATCTGACTGAGATGCCCTTCAGTTAATAAACACCGCCCCCACACTCCACCGCGGCGTGAATCAGAAGTCTACTGTAGGCCTGGCCACCACCCAACACTAAACCACCAGATACCAATCTTCCAAATGGCTCTTAGAAAAAACTGCTGTCAAAAGGAAACGGATCTAGCTCAACTACCGTAGGCCACCCCTGTTGCTCATGTCTAATGTGGGACGTGAGAGAGGAGGGAGAGAAGAGGAGAGAAGAGGGAGAGAAGAGGAGAGGAGAGGAGAGAAGAGGAGAGAAGAGGGAGAGAAGAGGAGAGGAGAGGAGAGAAGAGGAGAGGAGAGGAGAGAAGAGGGAGAGAAGAGGAGAGGAGAGGAGAGAAGAGGAGAGAAGAGGAGAGAAGAGGAGAGGAGAGGAGAGAAGAGGAGAGAAGAGGGAGAGAAGAGGAGACAAGAGGAGAGAAGAGGAGAGGAGAGGAGGGGAGAGGGAGAGGAGAGGAGAGGAGAGGGAGAGAAGAGGAGAGAAGAGGATAGAAGAGGGAGAGAAGAGGGAGAGAAGAGGAGACAAGAGGAGACAAGAGGAGACAAGAGGAGAGAAGAGGAGGGGAGAGGGAGAGGAGAGGAGAGAAGAGGAGAGAAGAGGGAGAGAAGAGGAGATGAGAGGAGAGGAGAGAAGAGGAGAGAAGAGGAGAGAAGAGGAGAGAAGAGGGAGAGAAGAAGGACTCTACTGACTGCCCACAGCTAAGCACAGGAAGCAGATGTGTGAAAAGGCCCATGGTTGCACAAGGTGCTCAGCAGCATGCCTGCAATCAGACGTTTCCCCCTTGGCATTGTGTCACCGGAGCACTCTTGCTGCTGGGCACTTCTTGTAAACGCCTGACTACGTCCTTCAAGTCCCGAGTGACCAGCTCATGACAAACTCACACCATGAAACCATGAGTTGCCTACCCCCATTGGAGTTATGAGAAGACCGGAATTTCAGATAACAGTATTACCTACAGTTCATCTTTTTTTGAGAAAAGCACTTTAATAGCATGTTAGCATGTATATATATATATATATATATATATATATATATTAGTGCTGTCAAACGATTAAAATATTTAATCGCGATTAATCGCATTTATGTCATAGTTAACTCAAAATGAATCGCGATTAATCGCAATTTTTTATCTATTCTAAATGACCCTTCGTTTATTTATTTTTTTCCATCATTTTATTTTTATTTGAATGCCCTTATCAACATGGAAAAGTTGATTGGCTTGCTTTATGCAAATGTTTTATTTTATTGAAAACCAATATTGCCAAACAGGGTGGTACAAAATAAAATTATAAAATTAAAATTATAAAGTGCACATTTCAGGTAAACAAGGACTCAGCCTATAGTGCAGTTAAACCATGGCTTAATATTTTCTTTTTTTCAAGTTTGCTGGGAACATAGCAGTCAGGCCTCTTATTTCAGAAACATTGAACCGTAACAGTTAGGTTACCAATAAAAGGTAAGCCTACTACTTATTTGCTTTCAGCCAGCTGCCTGTTGACATTTTCAGACAACAGTGAAGCTCGCTTCTTTTGCACAACACAACTTTTAAAAGTAAACTTTCCATTCAGAAGCTTTTTATCATCCATTTCGCCGTATCGCGCTCACCATTCACTCAAACCGTAACGTTCGCCTACTACACAGTTTGCGAGGCCAAAAAGAATGTTTATCTAAAAAAAAAAAAAAAAAATTCATAAAAAAAAATTCGCGTTAATCTCGCGATAAATTTTTTTAAAATGGGTTTGCGTTAACGCCGTTAATAACGCGTTAAACTGACAGCACTAATATATATATACTGTATATATTTACATACTCTGACAGTTGGTTAGCCTTGGTTCTTCCAAACTACACTGCTCTCTATCTCTACACTCTTTCCGTGTGCGTAGCATTGACATCAGCAAGCCTCAGCCAGCCAGCTGGTGTGGTACAGTGTGTGAGAATCAACAACTGAGATATCGGACTAGACACACACACACACACACACACACACACACACACACACACACACACACACACACACACACACACACATACACACACACACACACACAAACACACACACAGGGTTTTCCATACCCCTCCCATCCAAAACACAGACTTACACATACTATACACACACACACATACTATACACACATACACACACACACACACACACACGCCATCCTGTGCCTGCTGAGATCTCTTGCCCATCTGGAGTCATGAGGCTGCCAGCCAGGAAACACTCAGACACGCGTCCCTACCCACAGAGCATGAGCTCAC
>NC_045161.1:3203777-3218777 GCF_900700415.2 Clupea harengus | reverse complement strand
CCTGATTGTGAGCTCATTTCATGGCTTTCAGATTGAACCGTCAGCATGAAGTGACCAGCTGCCAAAAGCACAAGGAAAGTTTCATGAAATGTATATCTTGATGAAGAGGCAGCAAAGCAAAAACAGATGTTCCAGAGAGTCCATCATTAATGGAAACAAGGCAAGATAAATGTCCGGTGAAGAAAGTGCTAAACTAAACTAAACCGTAATCGCCCGCGGAGATGCTAAATACCTAAAAGGTGAGGTGTGGCTTTTTTTTGCATTTATTATCATTACAAAAACACTTCCTCATTTGAATTACTGGAAAGAGGAACTGAAAGCCCCACTTAGTCAGGTCACTCTAGCTCACAGGGTCCACAAACATTTCAATAGCCAGATCTCTCTTTCTCTCACAGTTTGTACAAGGGCCTTCAAAACACCAAAACAAAGGAGTCTCTCTCTATCCTCCCTTTCTTTCTCTCTCACTCGCCCTCCCTCCCTCCCTCCCTCCCTCGTTCATTCGTTCAGCCTGTTTGAGAGCTTGCAGGCCTTTGGCAAGGGAATACTTTGGGGAAGGGCAGTTGTCTGCTTTATGGCTGTGCTGACGTCAATAGCATAATTCAAATAGTTACCAGCTTTCAGGCCTGGCTGCCTGACTGAGCCACAGCAAAACCCTGACATGGACTTCCCCTCCCGAGAGCAGGAACCAGACTCTGCACCGATCACTCCTGCCGGGGCCCTGGAGTACTGTGCCGCTCGCTCCTGTCTCCGAGGTCATTCATCAAACCAGGAGTGTTTTTACTTGCCTGAATTTATATGCAACATTTTTCCTGTTTTTTTTTGTTTTTTTTGTCAGATATAAATCTATAAATTATGTAAATAGAAATAATCCAGGAGTGATTTCTGCTTTGTCAGAACTTGTCGTTTTACTCAGAAACAAACTTCCAAAAAACCACTCAAATTTGTTCTCTTTCTTCGATGAATCCAAACAGTCTCCAAAAAGTCAAAGCAAAACAGTTGTTTCTCCTTCCAACATCCACATATTGTTTCATTCATTCAAACTTCGCCACATCCTCACTGCTCTCAACTGTTAGGCCATATCGTAGTAAAGTTGAAAAATAAAACATTGCACAAGATCAACACAAACAATACTTCAAATATTTAGAAACAGAAAAACTCTTCCAAAATGACAGCATGTACCTCCTCTGAAATGTTGAGAGTTGCTTAAAATGTATTGTAAACTGAACATAATATGAAAATAAAATGCAGTCGTTTCATTGTCCTTAAATTTTAGCTGTGGAGTTGCAGTTACGTGTACACAGGGTATCTGCTGTAAACTGCCTTCTCTCCGTGTGTAACGCACACACGCCTACAGGATAGCACCCTCACCATCTGTAGAAGGTGCACACTCGCAAAAACACAATTATATAAAAATAAATAAATACATTATGTAAATAGAAATAAACTTCAATGTGGCTCCTATATTTACATTTCTCATTATTCTAATGGATCTTATTCTCTTGGAGTGGGATTGTTGTTGCCCAGGAACTTAACTAATGTAAACAGACCCTATTACCCCATACCTGGGATTTGTTGTTTCTCACAGCTAGCCATCTGCATCTGTTTTCATGAGAGCCTGAGTTTGTCAAAGCCGTGGGAGGGAAAGAGGATCTGTGACCAGTTCCTCAGCTTTGAGATCTGGCCCCTGGGGAGTTGTGGCTGAGGCTGAGTGACGTGACGTGACAACACACTGATCACTGTTCACACACCTGCATTTCCTCCTCTCTACACCACTGGCACCCTGCCCAACTCATCATTCTTCTCTGGAACTCTAGATGCTTATACAGAACTAGTCAAGCAAGAGGGTGTGTGTGTGAGCTGTGTTTATGTCAACATCAATGACATAACAATACCACAAAAATGTTCTCTACGCAAGGTCAAAGCCTCAGTTCTTATTATTTGGTTGCCCAAGCAATGACATATTGTTCTTGTTTTTTTTGGTTTTTGGTTGAGAAATTGTTCTTCTTAAGTCCTGTTTTTTCCAAACAGAGGAATCTGATCACCCTAACTGAATGTCAACAGCTAACTAGTTAGCGCCTTTGCATTCTAGATAGCTAATGTAAGCTAGTTTAGGCTAACCTGGAATGTTTTTTTTTTACATGTTTTGAATTTGCTATGCTGTTCCGTGCAATTATGTTTATCATCTCATATGTGAACTCAATTCAACTGGCACACAAGGTCGACCGCCAGAGACAAGTATACTTCCCCAATTCAATGTTTTAATTAGTCAATGCTTACCCTAAAAAACACCCACACCTACACACATACACACACACACACACACACCCACGACCACACACAAGACTTAGATGTATCTTCTGTGTTCTCAGTGCTGTTTGCAGACGTTTGCTCTAAAAAAACATTTGCCTAGCTTATGTCGCGTGCTGCCACGTTCTGCCTATCAGTCAAACGACCACGCTGTGTAAGGTATGCCCCGGGGGGCTGACGGTGACTACCCGCGGGTAAAGATAGCAAGTTGGTCAGGGGTTGACGCGGGCTTGCCAACTGGGAGCTGTTTGGGCATGTTTGTTTGTGACACCAGAGATGCACAGGGGGGCCGTGCCAACTGGAGAGCCCCCTCTCTTTCACTCCGCCTTCCTCTCTTCAGCCCCACCGCTCTCAGCCACAACAGCAAGCAGTAGCACAGAGGAGGGGGAGGTTGGAGATAAGGCCTTCACACAATCACTCTGAAGGCCTCAGGAGGAGTCATTCTTATGACACACTACGGAGGTTTGTGCGAGTCTCTGTGGAATTGCTTTGCATTGCGGCGTGTGTATACAGGCATTCCACATGATCGCACCTCCGCTTGGCAGGGAGTGAGTTACGGCTACACAGGCTCCAGTGTCTACCTGGAGTGCACTCAGGCTAAGCTAACTCTTAGCACAGTCGTCACATAGTGCTTTTTCAGATAGGTTTGTGACGCAACCGATTCATTTACATTTTTTCTTTTCATTTGGGTTTTTTCAGGTAAGCCTGTGTCCTGGCTACAAAAATAAGGACAAAGATAAATAAAGGTAAGATTAGCACATCAATAGGTATGTGGAGGTTCTGGGAAGCATCGCATGAGAATGGCGAGTGACTGAGAGCAACTTTTCCTTAAATCTCCCTTTTCAAACTATTTATGCTGGGCCTGCAGGTAAATATTGACCTGTAAACAAGGCTCTGTGTCTCTATGGTGCAATATGGTGGAATGGTTTGACCACAACTTCCTGTGGCATGTGTATATGTGTGTGTGAGTGTGTGTGTGTGTGTGTGTGTGTGTGTGTGTGTGTGTGTGTGTGTGTTTGCATATATGCTTCTGAGTCAGGATGTATGTGTTATACTGCGGGACACAGCCTGATTTTATGACACTGAACTGGTTGACCTGTGCAACCTCAGCAAAAGCATTTGACACACTCTTTCTTTGTTTTTGTTCTAAACTGATTGCACTGTTTTAACAAGCCTGGCCCACGAGGGAACCACAACATTCCTGACAACTGCCAATAAGCAGGCCTGCTGCACTTCATCCAGTGTGATTGAGACCAACTGCCAATAAGCAGGCCTGCTGCACTTCACCCAGTGTGATTAAGACCTACTGCCAATCCAGTGTGACTGGGACCAAATGGGCAGCACATGTCTGAAGCCATCCGACACGCACATGCAACGGTCTCTCATTAATCGCTTTAAGTCCCAGCGATGAGCTAGCTACAACAACCAAACAATGAATGAGATGGGGAAGGGGGGAACGTGATGACAATAAAACAACACTGATCTTCAATAGTCTGAGCACAGGATGGATTTTTTCCCCACTGGAATACTTAGTTCCGCTCCTGCCCACACAATTCCACGGGTGGACGTTTACACGAGATCGATTGCTTCCTGCTTGTGCCCACTCCATTGAAAATGTGCCACACGTAAACGATTTGCCACCTGTTTATGTAAAACATTGGTTATTTCGAATGCACACACGAATAACATTCTGTAGCCTAGGTTAAGCCTAGTTTAAGTTTAACTCCACAATCCAAATGAATCCCACGCCACCCTCTTTTGCCCTGGGAACCGTGGTACTCACGCGGGACTGGAGGCCTCTAATCTGGAAAACTACATGGTGAGGGGAAAATGATCTGCTCATTTACACAAAGAGGGGACACGCTTTATCTCACAAGCGCTGTCTGAGCAACACTCTAAAGCACTCAGAAAAGGGATTTTGAAACTTTCATGGACACACATATACAGACAGACTGACATATACACATACACACACATATGTGTGTGTATGTGTATATGTCAGTCTGTCTGTATATGTGTGTCCATGAAAGTTTCAAAATCAAAAATTCAATCAAAAATTTCAAAAATGTTTTCAGCTCCCAGGCCAAGTGTGGAAGGAACAGCCCTGGCTCTGTTCAGACCCAGACCCAGACCCAGACCCAGACCCAGACCCAGACCCAGACCCAGCACGCGCGGTTCTGAACCGCCTCAGTCATCAATCACTGGCCCCCGGAAGCGCACCAGAGCCCATCAGAACCGGGACGGAAATGGTTTGCGAGCGGCTTATGTAACTCTCACAGGTGGGGAGAGGGGGGGGGGGCTGGAGAAAGAGCCCCAGACTTGTACATCATCAAAACAAACAAACGCTGGAATGTGTCGGCATCAACCCAACCCAGCGGCTCCTTAGTTTAAAGAGGGCCATTTGCTAAAAGGCTTATTTGTGAACCGAAGAATCATTAATGTGCAATGCCTTTGTTAACAATGCACAAAACTGACCTGTATTTGTCTCTCTGTTGTGTTATATGTCTTGTGTTTTTATAGTGTAAATATGTATATATATATGTTCAATCTATATTTTTATTGTTTTTGTGTCTGAGAGCTGCTACCTCAATTTCGTTGTACTTGTGCAATGACAAATAAATATATTCAATTCTATTCTATTCTATTCTATGTAATTAACATCATCACTGCTAGAAAGATTCATTTATTAATTGAATGTATTACCCAGAGCAGCTCTAGGCTCAGTAAAGACAGTCAGACAGACAGACAGACAGTCAGACAGACAGACAGACAGACAGACAGACAGACAGACAGACATGTTTTGAGTGGAAGTGCAGAATATCTCTCTGTTGTGACCATCTGAATGCTAATTGATGAAAAACGCGGCCGTTAATGAATTGATGGAACAGGAAACTAACCATCAATGTAAGTGAGCCAATGATAAATCACTGGTAGGGAAATCTTTTTTTTTCCTCACTTGTACAATTTTTAAATGCCAATATGTATGTTTTTTTTTCATCCATTTTGATGATATATATTTGAAGCTAGCTAATGATTCATGGATCATGTGGAGGGGAGTTGAACACATCTGTCATCGCCACTAGCCACCCAGGCTCTCTATGTAGTTTTGTGGTCATGGGCATGAAACCAAACAAGAATGTAAGAACATAGCATGACTGAGCCAAATAGGTTACCGAAATACATCAGTTATCAAGCAAGACAGCATTTATCACTGCCAGCTGTGCTGTTGTTACTGTTTGCAAGGCAGATATTGGCCCTTAGCTAGTTAGCTCACTAGTTTTAGATGAAAACTCCTCATTGGCATTTTAATCAGCGCCTTAATGTAAAATGCTGACATGATCTAGAACCGTTACTCCACGGAACATGTGGGGAAGAGTAGCTCTACTTATGGAGCTATGCTCGGAAAGACAATAGTGAAAACAGAGGGGAGATGAAGTCATTGTCTGACTGACCACTTTTTCAAAAATGAGATCACCTCCCCACTTCGTGACACCTGCACTGCGACCAACCAACACAATGGCACCTCCTGACAGAAATGCGTGTGTCTGGTGTTTTGCCGAAAGCTGCAAACAGGAAATTGCAAGAGTGTGTGTGATGGACAATGGAACACGAGGGAATTGTCCAGACCGATCCTGAAGAGCTGCTTGACAGTCTTTGTTTCTGAAGCAGCTGATGACGGCAGCAGTGACGCAACGGTGGGTTTACGGCGGTGTTATTTGATAGGATGTTGGACACTGAGCTCTGGTGTTATTTGATAGGATGTTGGACACTGAGCTCTGGTGTTATTTGATAGGATGTTGGACACTGGGCTCTGGTGTGTCGGCTCTGTCCAGCAGAACATCACCCTCAGCCCCGACCACAACATGACATTTCAGACCCTCATTTCTTTGACCACGGCACTTCCACCGCCATTTCCCTGAAATGTATTATGGGAACACTTGGGCCAACACCAAAGCCTCTGTTACACACACACACACACCCTCACACACACAAAAAACACATACACACACTGACACACGGTGACAATGCACTCACACACACATACGTACTTTAACATTCACTCACTAAGATACACAGGAAAAAACTCTATAACACAAGCCCTCCCATACATACAGAACTGTTACACACATGTTCTCTGATCTCGTCGGAAACCAGGCACGGCTGAAAATATTATTGGTGATGTCATCCTGTCTCCAGGCACTGTGGTAGGTGAACGCGGCGGACTCCTGTGATGTGTGCGGTGGGCTAGTGTTTAGGAAACGAAAGGAGACTTTGAGAAGAGCCTGTGGTATTAGACACCTTCACACAGGGAACACACACACACACACACACACACACACACACACACACACTCACACACACACACACACACACACAGAGCAGGGCTCATCTGTCAATGGGAAAGGTTGCCCTGGTGTGTACACATTGCGCACACATTTTTTCACTGGGCCTCACACACACACGGCATCCCTCTCCTAAATACACACAGGCGTTTAGACAGAACTCAAAGAGAGGGACAGTGGTCACGTACAAATAGTACACCCCCACACACGTACTCACACGAACACACACACAGCGTATATCCACTCCAGATGCTTCAGTCCGTCCTCGTACGTAGCCCACACACTCTTTCTTAAGAAAGAGACATTGTGAAGACACACACGTGCACACAGAGATGCACATGCACACACACACACACACACAAACACACACAGACCCAGAGAAACGATACATCAGCATACTCACAGAGACACACAGAAGACACACACTCTGAGAGTTTGTAAACATGCCCTGAAACACGTACACAAACACACACATGCACGCACAAAAGCACAACAGGAAGTCTTGGTGGGCCTGGTGGTTTCAGAGTTTGGTGGCTAGCAGCCCACAGGCAAGAAATGTTGGGTAACTTTAGCACAGTGTCATTCCCAGGCCCAACAGCATACCCAGCACTACCAATGAGCCCCATTTCATCAAATGCATCACACTCTACGTGCTGTTGCCATGGTAACACCGTCTGAGATTCTAACGGTTGGTTACGTCACTGCCTGTGGGCGGGGCATCCTGGTGGCCCATAGTCGTTTACATTCATGTAAGAGATGAGATCTCCCACCCAGCTACTGCTGCCAGGGGTTTACTGGACAGAGAGAGTAGGTGAGAAAACAGAGAGAGAGAGAGAGAGAGAGAGAGAGAGAGAGAGAGAGAGAGAGAGTGCTGTGTCCCCTACTTATATCATTATAAAGCCCTGCAATACCAAGAATTGGGCAAATAAATGTATCCCCTCACACAGTTGGTCCTGAGCCTGAGTTCTTCAGACCCCCCCCCCCCCCCCCCCCACACACACACAACACCTCATGACAACACTAAAAATACAAAGTCAAATGCAATTCTATTTGGCCCTGAACAGAAATGATACTTTAGCATCCTATATGACCCTACTCAGAGACAAAAACCAGAGAACCACGCTGACAAGGTACAGACTCAAAGAACACACCCTGGCCATAGAGGTGCCCAAGGAAAACACATACTGTGCCCCAGTGCGCTCAAGAAACACAGAGAGAGACAGAGCTGCACCTTCCTGACACGGTGCACAAAATATGAGGACATTAGGATCAACTATTTTTAAAAGATCGGCGAGGTCCTCCCTAAGTTCCCACTTGCGAGCAGTGACGAGAGGCTTTCATACCTCATTGGACAAAATGAGGAAATCCTCATCATTGTAACTTCCTGCCATAAACGAAGGGACAGCCAATAAACTCACTATCTTACTTACTTATCATTTAATATTTACATGAGTATGTTTTTCTTTTGCTGTAAGTAACCTTCTTCCTTGATTATTATTAATATTTATGATTATCATTATTATTCGTTTCCCCCTACTCCCTGTCCCTTCTAATGCAGCTGATGTATCTTGTGTATACAGTGTCCAGCCCTCAACCCAAATGCTTTAGCACTACTGTAGAACATTATGGTCATGGCCAGTAAAGCTTCTTTTGAATTTGAGACAGAGAGAAAGAGAGGTAGAGACAGTCAGAGAGGGAGGGAGAGCGAGACAAAGAGAGAGAGAGAGAGAGAGAGATGAAAACAGAAAGGGGTGCGAGAGGAGGAGAAGGAAAAGAGAGAGAGATACTGGACAGGGTCCAGCAGATGATGAGGCATGGAGCCTGCTTCAGCTGCAGAGGCCAAGGGAAGGTTCTCACGCAAAGAAAGGGGGAGTGGGAAAGAGAGAGGAGGGGGAGAGAGAGACCGATAGAGAGAGAGAGAGAGACTGATAGAGAGAGAGAGAGAGAGAGGGCAAGATCGAAGGAAAGAGAGAGAAGCAAGACCACAACAACCATTTATGAAAATGAACAATAACAGAATTAGAAAGAACATAACAAGCGGTCAAACGGTCACACAATGGAATCTAGGCTTCCTAAAAAGCCTGAGCTGAGGCTGAGGCTGAGGCAGAGGCAGAGGCTGAGGCTGAGGCTGAGGCTGAGGCATGACCTCTCAGAGGAGGCTGATGCCAATTAACACATTTAGTGTTGGAGCGATGGAGCATGTGAGGTGAGGCGAGTACTGCCTTTGGCGTGCATGTTGCCAGAGCTTTCACACCACAACAACCATGAACAAACAAGGCCTGTCAGCGGGAGGTGGGAAAGTGACACGGAATGCGAGAGAACGAGAGAGAGAGAGAGAGAGAGAGAAAGAATAAGAGAGATGACACCACCGGGAGGTAACCCTGCGAACCTTCTGTCACCTTGGGTGACCTGACTGAGCGGGGGACACAAAAGGTTCTCAGAGATATGCACACAAACACACACACACACACACATGCACACACGCACTTACACTCAAACTAGGTTTTTGTTGGAGACAAGCTTAAATGTAACCCTGTGAACCTTCTGTCACCTTGGGTGACCTGACTGAGCGGGGGACACAAACGGTTCTCAGAGATATGCTCACAAACACACACACACACACACACATACATACACACACTTACACTCAAACTAGGTTTTTGTTGGAGACAAGCTTAAATGTCATTCAAAATATGCCAACGTCAACCAATTTGTAGTGCATAATTCTGGTACTGTTACACAAAAAACATTAACTTAGGTACCTCACTTCAACCACTACATTACTTCACCTAGAACAAAATTCTCTTCACGTGAACCCTGAAGCTCAAACAGATAGGGAAAAAAATGCAGATGCACTCGGAGAACCTTTTCCTTTCCTGGCCCAGAGGCACACCCACCTCACCTGGCCTGGTTGGCCCGAGCACCGGAGGTTCAGCGCAGAGGTAGCGCTGGTCTTAGTCACCCAGGGCCTGTGTAAGGGCCTCAAGGAACACTGTGTGAGGAAAAGGCATGCCTTATCTCTGGCCACAAAAAAAAGCACATTGTTTTTCTCTCACGATTTCTCATAAGATAAGTTCTCAGACGCTATCTCTTATCACCAACAGAACACTCAATCGACTGGGGGAAAAGTACTGAGCATCAGGTACAGGTAACATCCTGAATAGCTACCCTGTTTTCCCATGCATAGCTCAAATGCCAAAAGCTCAGGGAAAAACACCGAACAAAAAACATGCAGTGTTCCTGATCCGACTTAGATAATATCAAACAGCAAGTTACAAATATTCAATTCAGTAATTAAACGAACATACACAGGTACAGTCTGCATGTACAATGGTGATCATCGATCACCTGTCCTCAACCCTCTCCCTGCTAATGGGGCTGCTCTTCTCCCACTGTCATTGACTTAGAGCCATGCGAGCACATCAGGAGCCGCAAACAGGATATAGCCCTTGCCACCACTTCCTCTTTTTCAGAGCTTCTCGCAGTGGGCCTTCCTGTGGGCTGCGTTCTGAGAAGCTCACCGGTGCGGCCGAATCTCAGAATCACCTTAGCTGGGTGTCAGAGCTGGGTGTGTGCAGACTGGGTGGGACGGGTCTGCACAACAATTCCAGGAGCATGCCTCTCTTGGAACGTGACTGAAGGCAATCATGCAGAACTCCGAAAAACAAAACAGTCGACCCTTCTACACACACACACACACACACACACACACACACACACACACACACACACACACAGGTGTGGCTGTGTCTCTGACGTAGATCTGAGGCCACATGAAGGGTCCGGCGATAACGCCCTGGATTGTCTGTGTGGGTCACCCAGGCCTGGGGCTCTCCAGCGGGGCTGTTGTGACGACTGCCACAGGCTTGTGAAGCTGACTGAGCTCTTAAGGGGCTAACCACATTAGCGTAGCTGTCACTCACACTCTGGCTCCAGCCCCTGCAGCGCGCTCCACCCCGGCACGGCCTCAGCTGGCCCACAAGACCGGACGACGGCTGGTCGAAACCGTTTTTGCCTCGGCTAATCTGGCTGGCCGCTGATCAACCGGAGCCTTTTGTCCCCCGAGTCACTCACGAGACGCATTGGCAGCCATGCCAGGAGTGAGTGTGAGAAACCCCTCCTAACCCCCACCCCTAACCAACATAACCAACCTCACGTTTCACCTTTTCCAAAAAGCCACTTAAAGCGATTCCCTTAAAAAAAACGGGGGGAATCACGTCTGGGGCTCTGACAGAGCAGAAAAACCCATCTTTCGTTTTTTCTCTCCTTTCATTATTTTCCCCTTTCTTGCCCACTCCATCTCCATTAACCCTCGGCCTCCAGTCAGAATCAGATTACTGTCAAATGTTATTAGAGTCCTACAGAGATGATGACCCCCCAAACGTTCCTGTTAGTGCTACGTTGACGGAGAGTATTTTTCGGATCATGGAAGAGAAAACATACAGTAAAAGCAAAATCACAAAATCACTAAAAACAACGTCTGGGCTATTCTGTCCTCTATGGCCCCTGTGACTGCCTGGAAGTGTGGCTATATCTGGCCAGTCCCCCCTTACGGTATCTGAGCCAACCAGCCACGACAGGAAACAATTGCCTTGGCAACCGATGGGACTGTTGACATTTGAGGACGTGCTCCATTCGTGCTCCATTCAAGCCTCTGAGAGCAAGCCTTCAAGCCTCTTTTTTTTTTTTTTTTGGTTTTATTCTGGGCTTTTCTAGCCTTTATTCGATAGGACCGTGAAGATACGACACAATACGAGAGACCGGGAGTGGGCTTTGAGAAACGACCTCAGGCCGGGAATCGAACCTGTGTCCTCATGGGCACTATAGCACTATGGCTCCCCCCAAGCCTCTGAGAGCACTTAATGATGACACCCAGGGAAATGTGTCAACACAGCCTTTCCAGTCAGGGAGAGGAGAGGAAGATACAGAGATAGAGAGAGAGAGAGAAGGGGGGGGGGGGTTGGAGGGATAATTCGGGATGTGCTTGGTGTGCCAGGAAGAGTGGCTGGGGGAGGGGGAGGGGAGGGGAGGGCAGATGCCGATTTGCCTGCTTTCATAAGGGCAGGTGTCTCAGGTGAGACATGCCACCTGGCAAGTCACCACCCACTGTCAGGCAGCACTGAAGGGGCGGCAGACAGGTGTGGCCCAGCTAACGCTGATCTTGCCCAGGAGCCTGGAGAATGGACACGTACACACACACACACACACACACACACACACACACACACAGACACACACACACACACACACACACACACACACACACACACACACATAAACAACAGAGACAAAACACACACACACACACACACACATAAACTCCACACCAACACACACACACACACACACATAAACAACAGAGACAAAACACACACACACACACACACACACACACACACAGACACACACACACACACAGACACACACACATACACACACACACACACACAAACATTCACACCTGTTAGTCGTCTCTGCTCTGTCCTATATGTGTGTGTGTGCGTTTGGCGTTGGTGTTTTCACTTCTATGAGAGACACATGGCCTCATGATGTATGTGGACCTGGCCAGAAACAAGAGGCGCGGTCGGTCTGACTGACATGTGAGTATGGTGTGTGCATGCGCATGGTGACGACAGTGCTGTATTATCTGGGCTGGCACGTACACCAGCAGTTAGCGTTAGCTTTAGCACGTAACTCAAGCCTCTAAATGGCAGGTAAACACCAAGCATGTGCCAGGACAGTGAAGGTCAGAGCATAATGCACGTACTGCCTGGCCTCAGTCAGCACACACACACACAGACACACACACACCACACACACACACACACACAGACATAGACACACAGTCACACAGACACACACACACACACACACACACACAGACACACCACACACACACACACACACACACATACAGACACACACACACACACACACACACACACACACACACACACACACAGAAAGAGAGTGTCTGTGTGTGTGTGTGTGTGTGTGTGTGTGTGTGTGTGTGTGTGTGAGTGTGTGTGTGTGTGTGAGTGTGTGTGTGGGGGGTGTATAAGCATTTGTGTATCCTCTTAAAAGGTCATAGTGTATGTGTGCAGATGTATGCAGTTGTAGGTGTGTGTGTGTGTGTGTGTGTGTGTGTGTGTGTGTTTGTTGGTGTTGAATGCACATGTTTATTTGTGTATTTGTGCATGTACGTATATGTGTGTGTAGGTGTCTGTGGGTGTGTGCAGGAGTGAGTCAGGATATGGAGTTCAGCATTCTGTTCTATCAACATTTCAAAAGATGAAAGACAAACAAAGCCATGCTGAGTAGAGCTTTGGAGAAAACAACAAACACACACACCACACACACACACACACACACACACACACACACACACACAGACCTCAATATACCTCTCTATTACTCCCATTCTGCGTTTTGTGTGTGTGTGTGCGTGTGTGTGTGTGTGTGTGTGCGTGTGTGTGTGTGTGTGTGTGCGTGTGCATGTGTGCGTGTGTGTGTGCGTGCGTGTGTGCGTGCGCATGTGTGTGCATGTGTGCGTGTGTGTGTGCACATGTTGTGCATGTGTGCAGCTCTGTGGGTCCCCTTGTTGCTTCAGACCTACGCATTGGCCCAACCACACTGGGCTCATGAAAAGCTCAGCGTGGCCACAAGTCCCCCTTCTTCCTTATTTCACAGCCAGCCATTTCTGTTTAAGGGGCGAAGAGAGCCTTTACAGACCACAGTCAGCAGAAAGTCTATCTTCAGCACAGACGGGACACACCGCTCAATACTGTGGAATGGACTCAAGCAACACAAACAACCTTTCGGATCTTTCACTACATTAAAAGACATCACACATTACCTGCATCCTCTAACACTGTGAATTCATTCTCCAAAAAAATATACAAATGTAATTGGTATAAAAAAAAGTATAATTGGTAAAGAACAACACAACAGTTGTTAACGGAATCACTGTGTGTCACTAGCCATTCTTTTCTTAGAATCATATCTACATACACAGGTTGTCTGTGTGTCGCTTTGGATAATAGCGTTGGCTAAATCCCAGTCCTTTGCCTTTCATTATCACTATCTACATGAGCGAATGACCAACTCTAGAGGAAATGAAGTAGCCGGTGGGAGCCTGCGCTCTCCGAGCCCCGTGTGAACAGGGATGAACAGAAGCAGGAAGCAGTGGCCATCACACCTGTCAATCTGACAGAAACGCTCAACACTCAACACTCAACACTCAACACTCAACAGGGGAACATTACAATGTCTATCCCAACAAAGACCACTAGTCCACTAAATAGGGCAAAAAGAAATAAGTTATAGTCATATAATAGTCATTTATAGTTACTGATAGTCAGAAAGACACATACGAAAGAACAATCCACAGATACACACACGCACACACACGCACACACACACACACACACACACACACACACACACACACACACACACACACACACACGCGTACACACATACACAGTCAGACACCAAAGATGAATATGAACACACAAAAACAGGAAAACATTTCACATTTCATGGAATCAACCGCACAGACCGCACATGAAAGGTGAGACATTCCACTGAATAGCTAAACATTCATTACTTGATCTTACAATTTCTGCCCATGCACAAGCATACTCCATGCATGCACACAAAAATATAGGCACACCCACACACGCACACACACACACACACATACACACACACACACAAACACTTATTCACAAACACATACACGCACACACACACACACACACGCACAGGTGCGGTGAGGGCATAAACCGGTTCCCCTTCCTGATTAGAGGCCACTGCCTTTTTTCACCTCTGTCTCTCCCCTGGCATCCGTGAGAGAGAGCGAGAGAGAGCGCAGGGGGGATTTTCCTGGCTGATGTCATTAGAGTGTCACCACTAGTGTGAAATCATGTCAACAGCTCCTGACACACACACACACACACACACACACACACACACACACACACACACACACCGTGTATACCTGGGTCACTATGCCAGCTGTCATAGAACAAGCTGCATGCTCATGCCAACGTTCTTTCATATGCATTGCACAATGCACCAAGGGCCCAAGGATGGTGCCCTGGTGGACAAGTGAAGTCCTTCTCTTCCTGTGAAGACACTGCGTGAGTGTGTGTGTGTGTACGCCCGGGTGAGGAAGCGCTTGCGGGAGTGTTGGTTTGTGTGTGTGGGGACACAATACCCTTTGTGCTCTGCATCCTACTTTTCTTTCTCCCCTCTCTCTCCCTCTCTCCTTTGGCCATTAAAAACACACAGGTATCATCATCATCATCATCAAGCAGTCTGAATGAGAGAATAAATCACACACAGA
>NC_045161.1:3196277-3198777 GCF_900700415.2 Clupea harengus | reverse complement strand
GTCCACCACAGTGGCTACTAAGAGACTGGGTTCAGACACACGTGGTTTCAAGGTAAACTGACTTCTACCCTTTAGCACGTTTTTTTTCCACAGAACTGTTTTTGGCTTTCAAACCACGGCGTGTGGTTGGACCGGGCCGTCCTGTGTGAGACGTACACAGCGGATGGGCCCCAGCATAAACAGCATGGCTGCCTGCCTGACGACTTACTTACTGCAGCACAACAGCAAGGGCAACGTGGATGGGCTCGCCAGCAATGTGGTGACCTTACAAACTCATGTCAACATCATGTGAGGGACACGTTTATGAGCCTGGCAATGGGATTAAGAGGACGTTTATTTCATAGCTCTTAATTTGTCTTTCATCCTGCCCCTGTGTCTGTCTCCACGAGTCTCTCTCTCTCTCTCTCTCTCTCTCTCTCTCTCTCTGTCCATCTCTCTCTCTCTCTCTCTCTCTCTCTCTTTCTGTCCATCTCTCTCTCTCTCTATTTCGGTCCATCTTTCTCTCTACGTGTTTGTGCCTGTAACCATCTGGGTATTGAATCCTGTCCAGAAGCTGCTGAGGTGAGTTTGCGCTTGAAGGGGGAAATCCTCTGGCCCTTTAAATCTGTCTAACCCTACCGACGGGTGGGATTCAAGAGGTCCTGTGCCAAACCAATCCATGCTTGTTTGTGCATCAGTGGGGGGGGGGGGGGGGGGGGTTGCTTGACCAGCCAAACACCGAAAGCAGAAAAAAATGCACAATACTCCACTTTGCCCTCTTAAGAGGCGGTGCCAGGAAAGATCTTGGTCATAACAGTTCGAAATCCCCCCCTCCACCAATCCAAAAACTGCAGCATTGTCTGCAATATTCAGGTGCCAGCGTGGGACTGAAAGGGTTTGGCTTCAAATGCTAGTCTAGTCAGTGTAACAAAGACTGCTGATGGAACAGTGTCGTCGCTCTGACGCAGTCGATGGTTAAGGGTGGGACGGGTGGATTGGGGAGGATGGTAGATTACTTCGGCCCTTTTCCAGTTGCCTCTGCCCAGTGTAAAAAAAAAAAAAAAAAAACATCTTATCCTCGAAGAATCTCTGGAAACCCACGTCAAAAATGAGTGTTTTCCAGACTTTGCGATCAACACCTACATGCTAGGGTGGAAAATGGGCTGATAGGTAGACAGCAATACCAGCTCCATATTGAACTCACTTAACAGTGAGTAGGATGAACTCTAGTGGCCAAATCTGTACACTGCAGCTCTGATTTGGAAGTGGAGGCCTCCCTCCGACTCTGATCTAGCTCCTTTACTTGAAAGCAGCCGCACTCAATTACCAGTTCACTCACGCAGAACACGCACCCCCTGCCCCCCCCCCACACACACACACACACTCCACACCCTCCCACCCTCTGGTAAATGATGACACATACGACCCAACGCGGTCCTAGATTTATGATCCCGTAATGATACAAATGATGTCAGTGAAACAACGAGACAGAAGATACACTTCCATGAAACCGATCAACATTCCTTCAAGAAACACTTACTTGTTGGAGGCACACTGGACATTGGTCAAGACGGTGACGTTATTTCTTACACTTCGAAGGCTTGCAAGAACCTAGTCAAGGAGCACAAAAAGATTGCAGAAGAAAGAAATGAACACACTGCACAAGACCAGGAAATATAAGGCTGTTGGCTGTTGATGGCTGATGTCGTCACACTGACCTGAGCAAAAGGTGTGACGATCAGATCATCCCCGTGCCTGAGGGGGAGAGACAGGAAATCATGTCACCGGGTTGCCAGATTCAAAGTGAAACCATGAGTGTTACATAACATCAGTCCCAAATCAGTCCCCCTTGCCTTCCAGTCGAGAGGAAATGACAAAACCTTGGTGCCCACGGGCTCACTGGGAAAGAATGCATCTCTGTCAGTGACCGGGACCTCCGTACCCCAGAACATTACCATAGAACTGGGCCATGCGGATAACAGGCCTCCACGACTCCTGTGTTACTCTAATGAGCCTGGTTCAAATGAGATCAGCCCAAAAATGCTGCCTTGCATAACTAAACAGGCTTGTTGTGGGGAAATGAGGCAATGGCCTTCTGGCAGGGACATCCCCCACAGCTAGCTCACCCAAATAAGGAGGCATGACTCCGTCACCATTGTGTGATTCAATGGAATTTCAGGGGGAACTCATCAAACGTGTTCCCGAATCTGGGATCTTTGAATGATGGGATGAGGGATTAGAGCTATATGACACACACTTTTTCACAGAAAAAAAAACGTCCTGTTAAAGTAAAACCACATAGAACATGACACAAGTGGCTCATTTATTTATAGTGAGTAAGCTGGTCTCTACAGCGGAACAGTGACTGTGTCATTCTATGAATGATCAATATAACACACACACACACACACTGTTGACATGATTCATTTCTTCGGTATAAATAAACACACAGCACTCACAGCTCGGAGGCGATGGAGGAGTTTCTCGACATGGACTTTGGCGAGAGGTCGTAGTCACTGTC
>NC_045161.1:3181277-3191277 GCF_900700415.2 Clupea harengus | reverse complement strand
AGGAAAATTACAAGACAACACAGCCAGAGAAAGCCATTCTCATGAGTATGCAAAATCAACAGGAAATCATAGGAATGACAACACCACTCAGAGCAGAACACTTATTGCCGATTGCCTTGATGATAATTACAGTCTGCCTGTAGAGCTGTCTACTTGTTCAGCAAAAGAAAAATGCATATCATATACGCACAAACATGAAACTCTAATCCAACGTTTGGCTGAGATTCAGACATGTCTGTCCCGCATTCAATTAAAAGATTAAAATGTGTATCGTATGAGCTGTGTGTCAGCATCGCGCCGTGACATGCTAATTCCCTGTAATGAGTTTCCCAGCATAGCAAACCCACACTTGGAAACATATTGAGGACTGAGTCAGGCCAGAAGAAAATAAGACGGGGCAAAGAAAGTGTCTTTAGGGAAAATGGGAATACCGGTAGGAGTGAGGCAGAGAGATCCCTTGGGGTTGTCCTTTCCGAAGTGGAACACACTCCGGGTCACTCTGACCCCCCCTGAGAGGGAAGGGGGTCTGAGAATGTTATCAGGAAGTCACCCCACTGACCCCCAGTGCTGTCAACATGTCCTGTTCCCAGGACGATCGCGAGACCCAGAGATTCCCAAATAGCTCTCCTTTTTTCCCAAAATAGAGATGAACACACAACAAAAGGTGTCATGTGTCAGTCGCCCCCCATCATCTGATTCAAAGCCAAATTCCCTCCTTCCCCAAATGACCGTCATTTCACTCGGATGATTACCAGGAATACACCACACTTCTCCTAATACACCATTAACAGATGCCAACAAAGGTTCCTCTGAGATGTCACTGAGGCCACAGCACAGGGGTGCTCAGGACAACTGGTGGCTGGTGGGTCCTTTTGGTTGGGCAATACCTGCTAACTCGACCGTGGGGGCTTCCAGTCAAATGACAAGCTCTTCAAATTAGTAAGGGGAAGACCGCATCACTCAGTAGAAAAACAAAATCTTCCCTTTAAACTTATCTGACCAAATCTGATAACTGTGTGGTTTTATCAAATTGCTATGATACATATACTACCAATTGTACGCGTATTTAAAGCATAGAATCCCCGTGGGCTGGGAAGTGTTTTGGCCAAAGCAGTATTACTTTCTGTCTTCAATGTTTGTTACATTTCTGCTTATGAAGCAGTATAAAAGAGCATTTGGATGTAGTGTATGTTTTCACTGCTCTTAAACTGTAATCCCAAAACAAGTCACCACAGAACGCCTCCAGCACATGAAGAGTCGGACAGGAAAGGCCAGCAGGTAGGCGGAGTGTTGACACACAAATAAAGAACAGACAGAAAGAAAGAAGGAAGGATAATATTTA
This sequence comes from Clupea harengus, assembly GCF_900700415.2. Lineage (NCBI taxonomy): Eukaryota > Metazoa > Chordata > Actinopteri > Clupeiformes > Clupeidae > Clupea > Clupea harengus. The sequence continues at coordinate 3,189,935 of NC_045161.1, read as the reverse complement.
ACAATTGATGAAGAGCTAGGGATATATCTTGTGTAATAGGACCAGGGGGAGGACAAAAGGGATTCACAGAATTCTAGAAGAATGACAGCAGCCCATAATGGTAGGAGTGTGACATAGAAGGACGTCACTCGATACCAGTTTAGCGGTTCAGTGGAAACCAGCAGCGGTGCCAATACAAGAGTGCACACAATGCCGCCATGAAAGCGGTTACTGTTAACTTTATTTGCCCACTACACATAATACAATATAACAATAAATCAATGAAACTGAATAAAGAAATGAAATGGACTGAGGGTACTTTGGGATCCACCTCAACAAACAGCAGATATTTATTTACCTAGCAACACTTCCTGTGGTGGCTCTCAGACCAGGGAGCTGAGCTGGACCCAAGTCATGAATAAGCAGAAGTGAAGGAGGATGTCCTCTCATTATCAGGAGCTAACTGACTCAGAATCAGTCAGCACCTCCTTCCTCTGATACACTTTTCCTGGCCAGCCGCAACAGAAGCGGGAAAAAAACCCATAGACCACAGGAAACGCGCCAACGAGAGACAACAGCCATTGAAGTGACTGCATGGGTTAAGAGAGCGACTGCTCCACCCAACAATACAAACAACAAAGACTGGAACAGACACCCTAACAAACGCACTTGGAGCTTGGAATGTAGCCATATCAAGTGTGGTGACAAGACAAAAGAAATGTTTTGCCAAAATCTCTCTTACTAAATGACGCTGTTATAACCTAGCTCTTCCTTGATGACAAAGAAGATAGACTCCATGGAACTTCATCTGTATTTAGATGTTTTAAAAGGCAATTTTTTTTTTTTTACAAAATATTTTATTTGGGGACTATTATAACTTATTTGTGTCCCTGCATTTTTCTTCAGCTGTTTATGCCCCATAAGGAGTTAGATGTGAGGGTACAATTTCAAACGTGCGTTTGGGACACACACATAAAACTATTAGACCAAGAGTGTGTGACCAAGAGAACAGACAAGGGAGAAATATGAAGTTTCGTGGGTGGGAGGTTGTGTGTGTTTGTTTGTTGGGTGTATACATGTTATTTTTGTACTTGTATTGTGCTCTTTGTATTATGTACAATGACAAAGCCTTTTACTTAAGTGACTGAACAAGACAAACTGCTTACCTCGTCTTGGGAAGGTCACAAAGGACTGAACCTACTAGTATGAAAAAGGAGTGAGAATGAAAGGTTTAAAGTGACAACAGGAGAAGGAACAGGGCTCGAGCTTTCTTGCTTTAAGTGGCGCTTGCCATTGGCCATTTTGGGATGGCAAATTACAGTTGGGATCTGCATTTTCCATGACATCCCCCCAAAACTGCATACTTTGCCCAAATTACACTGGCTAGCCAGGGTCACGTAGCTCTACCAGCCTCTGCCCTTTCGAAAACATTTGGGTATGTGTTTGTGTGTGTGTGTGTGAATGTGTGTGTGTGTGTGTGTGTGTGTGTATGTACACATGCATGTGTGTATGTACATGTGTGTACATTTGTGTGTGTTTGTGTGTGTATGTGCATGTATATGTGTGTATGTGGATATCTTTTGATAGGATTGCATGCATGTCTATGTGCATGCCTGTGCTTGCTGACGTACAGGATGTTGAACTTCTCCTGAGAAGGTATGAAACTGACTTATGAGAACAGACCTTTAAAAAGGCAAAATGACATGAATAGGCTCTACTGATAATGACATCACCACCACCCAAAAGGTTGAGCAAATAAATAATGACGCTGGAAAATGCTCAGCCTGTATACACAAGCCATTAGCTAATTCAGCCTCAATCCTGCTTTCAAAACAGACTCGGATCCAGAACCTCTTACTCAAACATTTCTCCTGCTTCTTCTACAAAGACCGAGCAAAACCAAGAGCAACGTGGCTCAGCGAGACTGGACACATAGCATTATGAACAACAACACACTACCTCAACACAATATGTCAAAAGGTCATGCCCTACCTAGAGGGTAGATCTACTCACACACACGTACGCACACACACACACACACACACACACACTCACACACACTCACACACACACACACACACACACACACACACACACACAACACACACACACACACACACACACACCACACACACACCACACACACACACAACACACACACACACACACACACACTCACACGTATATTAACACATTAACCAAACAAAGATAGGAAGCCTCCAGCTTTGTGACTGGCCAGCAGCCCCTTGTGCACACACAGGGAGAATCCCTCCAATCCCAAGACAAACATTTGATCTCCTGCCTTTTAGCACAAATCCGCCTGACTGGGAGATTATCTCTGTTGGTATTTGGTGTCATGGGAAACCTCCACACACATTTAGTGACACTGCGTGCACACACACACACACACACACACACACACACACACACACACACACACACACACACACACACACACACACACACACACACACACACACACACACAACACACACACACACACACACACACAGACACACACACACACACACACACATACACAGAGAGAAAGAGAGAGAGAGACTTTTCCCTTAGTGGACACAAATGCATATATATACTGCAAACACAACCTTCCTGTGGACCTTTGAAAGAAGCTGGTACTCGCAAACACACACAAACATATATGAACGCCTGTAGAAATCCAAGCTCTGTGCTTCAGTGTGTAAAACCAAGGCATATGCCACCCACACCACCCGGTTAGCGAAAATGTTTGCTTCCATATCAAATGGAACCCATCAAACAGCCACCATACAGGTCATATGAAGGTATGTTTTATATTGATAAGGTTTCAAATTGGTTTCATATTGATTAATACTGTGATTATACTGACAATGCATGTGCTCAACAGGAGGATCAGTCTTCATTCTAGGCCTGTTATTAATGTTGCATTAATGTCATAAACAGCTGTACCCTAATATTGTAAATAATATTATGTTCGTAAAACAACCCCCCTGAAGTTCTGCAGGTTAGCAGCTCTGGGTTACGAGACGCATGCCTGTTGTGGTAACCAAATGTAAACAAATCAGACAGACACAGAGGTTTGTGTCCGGTGCGCTTCCACATGTACAGTGTCACAGACCCCAATGAAAGCGACTGAGTAAAGTTGAAGAGTATTCAAATTCAAGGGGAATTTGCACAGAGAACATAAACTGAGGACACAGAAGGGATGAGAAGGGCGAGCCGACAGACGAAACGGCCGGCAAACTTTTAAATCCGTCTAAGAAATTCTAAAAAACTTTTGCAAAAGTGAAAGGACTGAGGAGAGGGTCGAGAGAGCGGTAGAAAAAAAAGCAGAAACCAGGAGAAGCAACCCAAGGCTGACCTTAGAGTGGTAGTGGTGTGCAGTCTCTTCACCACCTCCTCAGAGAAGTCAAAGTGGACCCTGCCTCTGTGACAGGGTGACCTGTGGAGCATAGCCCCGGCGCGAGCAGTCACAGCCAGGGTGCTGGAGTCGAGCGGCACGCACGCACACGTGTGTGTGTGTGTGTGTATCTGTGTGTCTGTGTTAAAACTGCCAGCGAGAACTGCCACTTCACTTCACACGCCTCCTTCCTGCACGGAGCCTCCTCTCCGTTCTCCCAGCGAGGCGAGTGCTGCTCTGCTCACGGCCCCCGCCACTTCCTCTCCCTGTGGCCACCACAGCCCGCCGCCAGGGCTGCAGAACACTCTGCACAGCACAGCCAGGGAGAGTGCAAAGACCTGGGCCGGAATATGCAGAGTGGAACGGACTCATCCGTGTGTGTGTGTGTGTGTGAGAGAGAGAGGGCGGGGGGAGGGGGAGGGGGGCTGTGTGCTGATGTTCTGCTTTGAACACAAAGAGCTGTATGAACCTGTTTCTTTAAGCTATGTACTTACAATATGTCACTTAGAGACCACAATGTAAAGGAATGGCTTCGACACAAAAGGCTGCTGAGTCACACAGGATAGAAGAACTGTTTGAAAGATTGACATTTCTGGGACTGCACTTTTAGAGAACAGAAAGTGTGGAGGATGTTTTCCCCCTGTGGTCTGGAGTTCTCTCTCATTTGCAAATCAAGCTCAAACGAAAAACACTTAATGATACAACGTCCTCTTTTAAATGAGGAATCAAAACTTTTTTTAATGAAGCTGTTCCTCTGAAAAGTGGATGCCATGCATTTTCTTTAGGAGAGAGAGTCCTCGTAAAGCATGTTATGGGCACCTACTAATGAGAGTTTGATTTCTCAACTCAGTCTTCCCTTCCAGGAAACACATTGCTGAATGACAACATCTGTCGTCAAGAAGACTCATTTCCACATAATTGTTCTTTCCGCTCACACATTTCTGTAGGAGTTGTGTGATGAATGGTAGCCATTGGCGTGCGTGTGTGTGTGTGTGTGTGTTGAACACGAGGAGAATATTCCTTAAAGGGTAGCCTCTGCCTGTGGTGAGAGTCTTTGGCAAGGAGACAGCGGGCCACTTTGAGTGGTGTGTGGGACGGTCTGTCCATTCAAGAGCCTGGTGGTAGACTGTAATAAAATTAAACAAAAAGTCTATAAATAAATCATCTTATTGAAACATCCCCCCAGCCTTCTACAGCTCCCTTCAGAAAGCTCATGTTTCTACACGGACACAGACTGCTACTGTTGGTGGCGGAGATTTCAAGAAGTCTGCGATATAACTTCAGTGTACAGTAACGCTGCAAACCACAACAGACCTGTCAGACCCACAGCGTGGACGGAGGCCGTAACAATGATCAAATGGTCAAACACACCGTTACATAATGGCTCTAGTGCCGAGATAACCGGCAGCGCAGGTTCCTGTCAGAAAGATAACAAGCCCAGTTAATTCCGCCTCCTTCCCTAAGTGGACTGAAAGTGCTGCCTGACACAGAGGCAGGGATCTGACAGAAGGTTTCTCACACATGCCTGCATGTTCTTATACATCATAGTGCTATTACCTCTGGATCAGATAGTCATGTTGAGATGAACTGTTTTGTGGTTAATCTCGGTTATAAATCATAAACAGTGAATGAATCATTACAAACTTTAAGGTAAGTACTTTAAAATCGTTTCAAAAAGGTCCGTCTGTCTGGGTGAATATGGGCTAACTTGTGAGTTCTGGAACGTTCCATGTGTCAGGAAGGGAGCCCCCCGAGCCCCGACACATGCTCCCCTCCCATAATGCCGTGAGACGTCACTGGGAGGGCATTCCGCGCGTTCTTGTGTCACACTAAGTCACCATTGTTCCCCTCCACTGGTGCTCGCACGCTGGATTATGTGTGCCAGCGGAGATTACTCACGCACGCCGGTCGCCGTGGTAACTGCCAGCCTGGGGTTAAGGGGTCAGGATGCAAGACTTTTTATTTAGAGTGGGGGGGGTTTGGGGGGGGGGGGGTGAGCTGGTATGATGATCTCTGATCCGTCTGAGCGTCAGGAGAGCAGTCGGACTGATTCACTGCCTGTGAGTCAAGCGGGACATAAACACCTGGGAACAAACTCTGAATCTGAGCAGGACGTCAAGAGACTCTGATCGTGTTCGTGTTCGTGTTATTGTGAGACTCGCTCAAAGAGCCAAGTCTTCGCATCATGGAACATCCCTCTCCTTCATGGCCAGCAAAAGTCCAGTCAGATGCACACAAGGATGTGTGGCTTTCAGTGACTGGATTTCAATATAAAAGTGCTTGCCCAAAGAATTTCCACACACACCCTTACAATGTGATCCATTAACAGACAGAGGTGTGTGTGTGTGTGTGTGTGTGTGTAAATCATCAGGAATGTAAGGGCCAGTTTGGATGAAACTGTTCCTAAATCAGTTTTTCTGAGACAGACGAAAAGTAGTCGTGGCTCTGACAGGGTGGAGCTCCTGTGCGCCTGAGCTCCAGCACAATGGCAGTGACGGCTCATTTGTCGTCCTGAAGCAAGCTGGCGAAGCCGCAGGGGAGGAGAAGACAGCCTTTCATCAGGATGACTGCTCACTGGCATACCTGCATTAATTATACCCCAAGGGAGGAGATGGGTGCACACACACACACACACACACACACACACACACACACACACACACACACAGCTACTGGAGCTTAACTGATGAAACCAGGGGATGAGCAGTCTAGTTCAATTCTGGGCATCGTAACAAAACTTTTGTGGCTTTACCAGCAGAATAATTGCTTGTTTTTTCCCTGCGTGGAGTGGAGTTAAGTTTTTGTCAAATTGCTGAGAAGTCGAGATGCAACCCTTCACCCTCCAAGTCCACTCAGGAATGGTGGGAGTAGCGCCTGAACTGCTCTGAGAGAGTTGTCTGAGTTGCAGATCATGATGGTGCCCACAAGAGGGCAGCACCACATGCACAAACGCACCACAATACAAGTGCATTAAAACATTCACCACTAGATGGAGCCCTCGTACTGAGATTGGGTGACCTTTCCATTGACTCATATCTGGGTTAGTATTACATTATTATTAAGGACAGATCTACAAATACATTTTTTGGGGGCTGATCACCCTGGTAATATTTCCATATCAAAAAGACAATTATGATCAAATTAAGTTCTACCACTTTGAAATCTGTTAATGATGCGCTTAGATTGGCTAGATTGTCGCACCGAATGTTCAGAGTTGATGAAAGTAGAGATAGAAAACGCTTTCATCTCTTCACACCAACACAGGCATGAAATTGCACAAAGCTGCAAAACACATCGTGACAGTCATTAGGTGAGCTGTTAGTCCAGACCCAATCTGAGTGTTTTACATGTGCTTATCCCACTCTAATGAAGTCTATTACATGTGCTTATTCCACTCTAATGAAGTCTATTACATGTGCTTATTCCACTCTAATGAAGTCTATTACATGTGCTTATTCCACTCTAATGAAGTCTGAATGTATTACATGTGCTTATTCCACTCTAATGAAGTCCATTACATGTGCTTATTCCACTCTAATGAAGTCTATTACATGTGCTTATTCCACTCTAATGAAGTCTATACATGTGCTTATTCCACTCTAATGAAGTCTGAATGTATTACATGTGCTTATTCCACTCTAATGAAGTCCATTACATGTGCTTATTCCACTCTAATGAAGTCTATTACATGTGCTTATTCCACTCTAATGAAGTCTATTACATGTGCTTATTACACTCTAATGAAGTCTATTACATGTGCTTATTCCACTCTAATGAAGTCTATTACATGTGCTTATTTGTGCTTATTAACCTCTAATGAAGTCTGAACATATTACATGTGCCTATTACACTCTAATGAAGTCTTATTACATGTGCTTATTCCACTCTAATGAAGTCTTATTACACTCTAATGAAGTCTATTACATGTGCTTATTCTACTCTAATGAAGTCTATTACATGTGCTTATTCCACTCTAATGAAGTCTATTACATGTGCTTATTCTACTCTAATGAAGTCTATTACATGTGCTTATTACACTCTAATGAAGTCTATTACATGTGCTTATTCCACTCTAATGAAGTCCTTACGTAATGCACTCATCCCCAACGTCAGATTCCCATTAGGGGGACCTCGCTCTGGTGGGTATGCAGCTAAACAAACACACTCCGACCAGACCAACATCCCTTGGGAGGCACAGACACGGAGGCCTGTGTGGCGCAGAGAGTGAGGAGACGCATGAGATCACTGATTCACAACGGGTGGGGTGCAGGGAGAGAGAGAGAGAGAGAGAGAGAGAGAGAGAGAGAGGGGGGGGAGGGGGGAGAGAGAGGCATAAAGAAACAGAGATGGAGAGAGAAGGGGGGAGACATGAAGAAACAGAGATGGAGAGAGAGAGAGGGAGAGAGGCATAAAGAAACAGAGATGGAGAGAGAGGCATAAAGAAAGAGAGATGGAGAGAGAGAGAGGCATAAAGAAAGAGAGATGGAGAGAGAAGTCATAAATAATGCAGCTCTCCGTCGGCTCCCCCCCCCCCAAAAAAAGAGTGCAGGATCAAAGAGCTGTGGTGAGTCACGACTGATGAGATGCCACACATCAGCTCTGACAGCTATTACACTAAGCATCACACTGCCAAATGGATTGTGTGTGTGTGTGTGTGTGTGTGTGTGTGTGTGTGTGTGTGTGTTACAGCATCACTACACTGCAATCCTATTAGTTGCACTCTGATGCTTGGCACCACGTCAGAAGGATTCAGCATTTAAGCCCAAGCCCAGTTAACTCTGTCCCCATCACTAAGGATTTCCCTCTTCAGGTGCAGCTGGGCTCCAAACAGCAATGGCTACGCGTTCACTGAGCCTGCATACTTAATCCAAACATGGACGGCACAAGATATCTTTAAAAAACGTCAACATTGTTTAGCCAAAAAAACAGACATTTCTCAAGAGTGTTTGACAGAAGAAATGTGACTATGTAGAGATGCAGGTTTTGCAAGTGACTGTGACTGACTGTGTATGAATGCGTGTGTGTGAGGGTGTGAGTATGTGTGTGTCTGAGAGAACGATAGCGTGTTTGTGTGTGTGTGCGCGTGTGTGAGAGAGAGAGTCAGTGTGTGTGTGCATGTGTGCATGTGTGTGTGTGTGTGTGAGTGTGTGTGTGTGTGTGTGTGTGTGTGTCTGTGTGTGAGTGTGTGTGTGTGTGTGTGTGTGTGTGTGTGTGTCTGTGTGTGTGTGTGTGTGTGTGTGTGTGTGTGTGTGTGTGTGTGTGAGAGAGAGAGAGTCAGT
>NC_045161.1:3176277-3178777 GCF_900700415.2 Clupea harengus | reverse complement strand
AGAAAGAAAGAAAGAAAGAAAGAAGTGAAGCAGAAAGGGGATAAAGAGCCAGGTGCAGTGGACGGGGAGAGTGCCCAGCGTGGAGCCCTCCGGTCTGGTTCCCTTGAGCGGGGGACAGTGGACAGGGAGAGTGCCCAGCGTGGTGCGCCCCAGTCTGGTCCCCTTGAGCGGGGGACAGTGGACTGGGGAGAGGGCCCAGCGTGGCGCCCTCCGGTCTGGTTCCCTTGAGCGGGGGACAGTGGACGGGGAGAGGGCCCAGCATGGAGCGCCCCAGTCTGGTCCCCTTGAGCGGGGGGCAGTGGACGGGGGAGAGGGCCCAGCGTGGAGCCCTCCGGTCTGGTCTCCGTTCCACATGTGCTCCTAGTGCAGGTGCTTTCATGGGAAGAGGCTTAGAGTGCCGGGCGGCAGACATCCATTTTCATCAGCACTTAAGAGCAGATCCCTGTGGATCCACCCATGACCCCTTCCTAATACCACTCCTGCTACCGGAGTACTCCACCAAATGAGCCTCAAGAGTCCACAGCCAGCCAGAAAGAAGGAGACAGAGAGAAGAAGAAGAAGAAGGAAGAAAGGAGGAGAGAGAAAGAAGTAAAAGAAGAAAAAAAAGAGAAAAAATGAAGAGGAGGCTGAAGGAGGATGGAGAGAGAGGGGGCATAAGAGGAGGACAATGGGAGGAGAGAGAGAGGGGATCGGATTAAGTGATGCTTGAGATGGCGCTGGGGATGGGAGGATGAGAGGAAGAGGAGAAAGGAGGGAGGGGAAAGAGGCCATTGAAGAGGAATTGGATATGACAGATATTCTGAGAAGCTTTCAGCCATATCTCTTTCTCTCGCTCTCTCCCTCATATACAAGCACACACACACACACACACACACACACAGTCACAGGCGTCCCTCTCGATACGTCACAACAGACCATCAGTTGTAAAAAAAAAGAAAAAAGTACCAGCTGATAACACTGGTCATTGCGTCTGTGTATATGTTTACAGGGCCTACAGAGCGCTAGCCTAGCCGCAAGCAATTAAACCTAACCCCTCGAACAATGGCGTCAGGCCTGACACTACATGTGTCCAGCGTAACCCCACACTGCTGTGTCCCGGGCCCACTACACCAGAGTGACCCCGTAAGCCGACACGGTGCAAGAGAGCCCTAGCGGCCCGGCAGTAACCATGGTGGCGTCGGCCGCGCGTCAACAGCGGGATACAGTGTCGGCCCTGCTGGACGGGCTCCCTGGTATCACCGAGAACGAAAGTGATAATTTCTCGGGCGGCCGCGTGCCAGCCGGCACACAACAGTGCGATAGCCGAGCTCGCGCATGAATAAATCAGCAGCCGACTTACCAGAGAGGAAATGAAGAAACGCCACACAGAAACCAATGACGTGCAACCCTGCAATTAGGGTGTCCGTGTGTTCGCGTGTGTGTTTCTGTAGGTTTTCTTTATGTTTGTGTGTGTGTGTGTGTGTGTGTGTGTGTGTGTGCGTGGGAGAAAGCAAGCGTGTCCATGTGTTTCTTCTTTTCCGAGTCTAAACTCACACATGTCCGGCCTCAATAGCAGCAGGGCAGCTACGCTAAGTATGTGAGGTATGTAAAGAACAACAGAAGGACAGACTCTGTTCCAGGCCCCATATCAAATTTACATTCCACCCAAGGGCTTTCATGCACAGACGCAAAAGCGGGGCCTCCACAGGCCCTCTGCCTCTGGGGTGATAGCCCACACACACACACACACACACACACACACACACACACACACACACACACACACACACACACACACACACACACACACACACACACACACACACACACACACACACACACACACATGCCCACACACCACAGGCCCTAATCAGGGCAGAGGGCAGCCCCCTGTGTGATGGTGTGGGGGAAAAGATGTGGACACACACACACTCTCACACACACACATCCAAAATGGACATATCATAGCAGCACAAATGAACATACTGTATGTCTTTGAGTGAAGAGCACCCTGGGGGAAAGCAGCAGGCAGACACAGCAGGCCAAGAGACATATACAAAACTAAACAGACTCAACCACTCCCACACACACTCAGAAACACACACACACACACACACACACACACACACACACACACACACACACACACACAGAGAACACCCCCACTACACACACACACACAGTACTCATTATATTGTGCTTCAACACAAACACAGATCCTTTCCAGACCAACAAACCTAGCAGCATTTTTTTTCTCATTGACGCAGGGGATTGACGCAAAATGGCACACAATTCACAAAACACTTCAGGCGAAGATTCTTCTGCGGCGACTGTTTACAAATACAGTCAATCTGACTCGGGCAAGCCCCTGTGGTGTTATTCTAATGGAACTCAATCCACTGGCAGCTCTTTTCCCCTTCCAGCCCCATGTCCACACACAGCAGCAGCACATACCAGACCCAGGAGTGTCGGCGGTAGGTGAAGGGAGTCAAGCTGAAGGCGAGATTGATGCTTTTCCTGC
>NC_045161.1:3163777-3171277 GCF_900700415.2 Clupea harengus | reverse complement strand
TATTGTAATGTTACTGTGTTTAAAACCATAAGGGGGGGCCATTCGGTAGTACGAAGCCCAATACATTCTTATGCTTCATGCCTAGTCATACATTGCCCTCCCACATAAATCACTCCGTCTCGTCTCTTGCTCTGTCTCTTTCTCACACGCACTCACCCTCACAGCGACCAGGACAGACACTAGAGGTTGATTTTTTGAAAATGACACAAACGCTACAGCACAGCAGAAGATCCCGTGCAAACAGCCCTGTGTGCGATACTGTCTGGTACTTGTATCTGTCCTTGTATTGTTGTTCTGTGTTGTCTTGTTGTTCTATTTGTGATACTATAGCCTGCATGGAGAAAACCAAAAACAATTCCTAGTGTCTGTATACATGGCGAAATAAAGTTGAATTGAATTGATTGAATTGAATTGAGAGGGCTTTCACAGGCCAGGCCAATCAGGAGCGCACAGAGCAACAGCCAGTGCTGTTTCTGCCTAGGTCTCTTTTCTTCCTCCCATAATCCCCTGACTCCCTGGAGGAGAGAAGAGCCAGAGCCAGAGCCAGAAAGACCAGGGATGCTGGAGAGGGACCTGGTGACAAGCGCCGACTGAAGTTAATGATCACATGATCACTTGCCTTGACCCAATAGGAAGCCTGCAGTATATCCGCAAAGGCCCCAGGGACCGCAGTGGTCAGGTGTGTGTCCGCCAGGGATGATCTCAGCTTGTGATCTCAAGTCTGTGTGTGTGTGTGTGGTGTGTGTGTGTGTCTGTGTGTGTGTCTGTGTGTCTGTGTGTGTGTGTGTGTGTGTGTGTGTGTTGAATGTGTGTGTGTGTGTCTCTGAACATGTGTGTGTGTGTATTTGTACACATGCATCTTAATGTGTATTCTTGAAGCTCTCCTTACCTCAACATCATTTCTCTATGACAGCAGTTTCCCTTGGGGAAATGTGTGTGTGTGTGTGTGTGTGTGTGTGTGTGCGTGCTCATATGTGTGCACACATGTATGGGACAGCTGGGGGGCCCTCGAACACATCCCAGTGCCTCCCCCCTACTCACCCATCCCAACCCTCCCTTCTGCCTCCCCCCTCCCCCTCCCCCCGGTCTACGTCATCCATCCCCCACCTCCAGCAGCTGTCTGCCCAGCAACTCCTCCGCTCCCAGGATCAAATCACATATCAAAGCTGCGCGCCGCGCCGCTGCTCCAACACCAGCCACCAGCCACCCGCCACCAGCCACCCGTCAGCACAGCACAAGGGTACGCTGATTAGCCCTCGGCCATGAGGCTACTGCCAGCCATTTAGCAGCTGGGAGGCGAGAGGCTTGGAGAGAGTGCGAGTGCGAACCGCTTACCGCTGCCCCCCTCGCAGAGAAAGACACTCCGGAGGAGGCCGCTGACTGTACTAGTGCTGCCATTATCCTCAGCAGGCTTTTCATTAGTGATGGGGAGGGAGGGAGGGAGGGGGGAGGGGGGGGAGGGAGGGAGGGAGGGAGGGAGGGAGGGACTCTTAAAGGAATGGGAAGTTTGAAGAGAGGGAAGAGGGGGAAAATAAAGAAAAGGAAAACGAGATTAGCAAAATGGTAGAGAGACAAAGGCCAGTGTATCAAGGTCTGCATCAGAAGCTGTGTGTGTGTGTGTTGTGTGTGTGTGTGTGTGTGTGTGTGTATGTCTGTGTGTGTGTGTGTGTGTGTGTGTGTTGCGGGCCTGGCATCGTGTTTTGAGCTGCAATGAGTCGGCAGTTTAAAAGCTGCTATCAGAGTCATACTTTGATCGTCTCTCACCATCCAAAGGCCCTGGGCTTGACATCTCACCATCTTAACCATACATACAGTACACTAGAGACACACACTCTAACATACACACACACCATACATACAGTGCACGCACTAGAGACACACACTCTAAATCTTGCCATACATACACGCACTAGAGACACACACTCTAAATCTTGCCATACATACACGCACTAGAGACACATACTCTAAATCTTGCCATACATACAGTACACTAGAGACACACACTCTAAATCTTGCCATACATACAGTACACTAGAGACACACACTCTAAATCTTGCCATACATACACGCACTAGAGACACACACTCTAAATCTTGCCATACAGTACACACACTAGAGACACACACTCTAAATCTTGCCTTTAAGGGCTCCCGGCATCTCTTCAAACACTCTCTTTAGAGAATCACATACATATATAAATACACACTCACACATACACACTCACACATACACATACACACACACAACCACACACACAGACAGAGAGAGATATACACACACCCCAGTAAAGACACTTGGCCTTGAAGGACCTCAATGTCTGTCTTTGTCCGTGTCTTTTCACATGAGACAAAGGTGCTACCACTCCCACAGGCACTCACATACTACACAGACATCAGCATTAAGGCATCAGCATTAAAGACACGCTAAAGTGCTATGTTTTCTACTTGAGACGGAGAATGAAATGGCCGTACTGAAAGGGATGAAAGAAAAAAGACAGAGAGGGGCCAAGGAGAGTGAGAGGGAGGGACAGAGATGGACAAAAAGACAAGGCAGACAGCAGACCAAAAAGGGTAATCAGTGACATTAGCTGGTGTTGCACTGCAATGTAATGTAATGACCTGACACTGGGGGCGTCAATGGTACAGGAGGTAGATAAGTCGGTTAGCAATCAGAAGGTTGCTAGTTCGATTCCCTGTCGAAGCGTCCTTGAGCAAGACACTGAACCCCTAATTGCTCCTGATGTGCAGTGTGCCATCAGTGTAAATGTAAAAAAAAAATGTGTACACATCCATGTAAGTCGCTTTGGATAAAAGCGTCTGCTAAATGACTAAATGTAAATGGACACTGGTATTTGAACAGAGCAACAGACATAAACAACATTAACAACACCGCCGCCTTAATAACTCATCCACTGTTCCAGGTCTCCAGTTCCAACACTGCACTGTGTTCAAGCTCAGCATCTGGTCTGAACCAGAGGATAACAAGCACAGCCAAATTGTTAAGGAGTCGCCGGGAGGGCTTCCAGGTAAATAACGGTGAGATGATGACCGTTGCCATGGAAACATTTTTACCCCATTTTTTTTTCACTCACAGCAGTGCAGTTGTGGGCGATTGGCCAGATGTTCCATCCGTGGACCAGTGATTAGTGTTGGTGTTGCCAGGCGCCTGGCGGACCAGGAGATTAGATTAGCGGTGTCTGCACCTCTCTGACCCTGACATTTAGCGTGCAGCCACACTGCGCCCGGCGGACGCTGACACGCATAAAGCAACTGACCAATTGGGTGTGCTGGCACCTAATGAAATGCACAGGGCCAAAGGCTGCCTGAAGGGAACAAGGGGAGATGCATTTCTAGAAATGAAAACACGGACCAAGACGTAGCATTCATTTTGTTAGAGTAAACTAAATTAAACTATGACAAAATATGTTTGTTGACTACCTTTTTATTCATGACTAAGACGAGACATCTTTAAACACTAACTAAGACTAGGCCTATATCAACATTGATGATGAAAAATCTCTTTATTTTTGTAGACAAAGACAAAAAATATATATATATATATATACTCTTTTCTTCTAAATTCCAGAATGGAAGGAATGTGGACATAAAATAGCTGGTAAGAACCATACAGCTCAAACGGCACATTTAGGCTCACCACAGAAATTGAAGTAGGTTAACATCTTGGTGGTAACGTTAGTTTTGTTTTGTTTGTTTTTTAGAGCTATATTAACCACACGAGTAAGGCAGTGGTGCTACATTATGTGGGCGGGGTTTTATCGGCAATCCAAACTTGTGAAGAAGCTGAAAATGAGCGCCAACGATAATGTAGAATTGACTACAGACATAACTGTAGATGGACCATGTTATGCAGATCGGTTTCAAGTTTCTGTAGGTGGCTAGTTTGTGTACCATTCTAAAGCCCTAAAACCGCCTTTACATCATGTAGTCTGCAAATAGATCACCAAAATACATAAATGAACAAGATAGCTAGCTTGCAAGGCAAGTATGTGGTTTCAGTTTATTTAAAGCAGCAGCAGCTAAAAATGTCTAGCTAAAATGAAATTGAAATACTAATGGTTTGCATAAGGTTGACTTAATACGATAAAAAACAACAGTAACATTTGACACAGGTTAAACGAGATTAAAAAAAGAGAGCCCCAGACATTGTGTCCTGCTCTCACACAGAGACAGACAGACATGAAGTCTCACTGGAGAGGAAGGAAGCTGGCCTCTGGCCCTGACTGAAATCGAATCAAGGCTCTGAAACTCGTTAGGCTAAGTGATAAAAAGGCGGTGGTAATTTCAAGAAGGTTTTAAGAGGCACCGTGTAATTAAAAGCTCCGCTCTTCTCTCCGCAGTAGAGAGAAAATAACTAACTAACTAACTGTAATTCATAAAATATGAATCAATGCTTATGAAGAAAATTAAACTTTCAATTCATTTCATCAGGAATTGAATCTGAAAGCCAAAAGCTAAAGAACTGTTTTATACCATCACCACCTAAACCAAAATCAGGATAACTGCGCGTGTGTGTGTGTGTGTGTGTGTGTGTGTGTGTGTGTGTGTGTGCGTCAGTGAGAAGAATACGTCATTTTCACCATGGGTATATGATCAATATACTGGTGATACAGTACATGATGAACATGTGCACACAGAACAGCAAACAGCATTATCTCCAATTGAATAGTAATAAGGCAGAGCTTTCATAAAACTATGTGTTAGGTGTTGCGTACGTGTTGTAACTCAAATGAATTAGTCTTGTCTTTGTTTCCCCTCGTGTCAGTCGAAGCGTGTCCTGTGTGAGATGAGTGCGGGTGTGTCTGTGTGTCTGTGTGTGTGCGTGTGTGTGTGTGTGAGTGCGTGTGTGTCTGTGTGTGCGTGTGTGTGCGCGCTGGCCAGCTGTGGTTTGAATGGGACTCACACGACTGTTTCACGCCACTGTCTCCCCTTCTTGCCATTACCTATAGGGTGCGGTCTTACCACCACCCCCCCCCCCCCCTGGTATTCTACCTGACTGAATGTTATGGAACCAATGCCAACACCTTCCTACAGCCAGGCAGGCCATTCTCTGGGCAACACACTTAGAGGGGGTCTCCACGCTGAAATAAACTCCGGAAATCCTGACTACGTCTTCTGGTCCGTTCTTCAAGCTTTCCTCATTAGATTCTATCAAATATGTGTGACAACAAGCATGTATGTGCTCCATGAGGAAAGCTGTGTGTTATTATAATGACCATTATAAGGGCTGTGTGAATGTGTGAAACATGAGATTAGTGTGTTGGATAAGTGTGTTCATGAAGAGTGTGCTGCTTCTCCACCTCCCACCTCCCACCCCACGCCACCCACCCCACCCCACCCCACCTCCTCTCCCCTCAGGAACAGAGTGACTGCAGGCACAGATGGTGGCCGTTGGCAGGAGTAAATACGCGAAGGCCACCAGCGCCATCTTGTCCATGTGAATGCAGCGATGCAGCCGATGCAGCTCTGGAGGCCAGGGAGCACGGTGGCAAGAGGTCTCCTGGGGTCCTGCTGATGGCATGGCCCGGGCCACACTGTGGGCTTATGGAGCTCTGCCAACTGCAAGAGTGTATGTGCGGAGAGTGTGTGTGTGGGTGTGTGTGTGTGTGTGTATGTGGGTGTGTGTGTAGTGGGTGTGTGTGTGTGTGTGTATGTGGGTGTGTGTGTGTGTGTGTGCGTGTGTGTGCGTGTGTGTGTGGTGTGTGTGTGTGTGTGTGTGTATGTGGGTGTGTGTGTGTGTGTGTGTGTGTGTGCATTTGTGCATGTTATTGCCTCAGCATCTACTATTTGTCCTTCTGGTTAGATGTGAAATCGCATTTCTTTGTACTCGTGTCCATATTTGTGAGTGCACCTTTTGTGCATGTGCCAGCCAGTTTGTGTGTGGAGAAACATTTGTATTTGAGAAGTGAAGAACCATGTGTAAGTAGCATGAGTGTATCTCTGTGTGTGTGTGTGTGTGTGTGTGTGTGTGTGTGTGTGTGTGTGTGTGTGTGTGTGTGTGTGTGTGTGTGTGTGTGTGTGTGTATTTGTGATCGCTTTTATACTGTGTGTGTAAGCTGTACATGGGACAGAAGCTGAAACATTGGTTTCATAGAGAGAATAATATTGACATTGAACTCAGTAAGAGGGAGATATCACTGCTCTGAACACCACACTGAGAGCACTGACTGATGACACGTCGATGACACAGTCTCTTCACAACAATCATATCATACAACAAGCCATCACACAACATTAATGACTAAACTCTAGGCAATATTCTGTTGCTCCCTTTCTCTCTTTCTGTGTGTGTGTGTGAGAGAGAGAGAGAGAGAGAGAGAGAGAGAGAGAGAGAGTAAGAGAGAGAAGAGAGAGAGAGAAGAGAGAGAGAGAGAGAGAGAGAGAGGAAGAGGGAGAGAGAGAGAGAGAAGAGAGAGAGAGAGAGAGAGAAAGAAGAGAGAGAGAGGAAGAGAGAGAGAGAGAGAGAGAGAGAGAGAGGAAGAGAGAGATAGGAAGAGAGAGAGAGGAAGAGAGAGAGAGAGAGAGAGAGAGAGAGAGAGGGGAAGAGAGAGAGAGAGAGAGAGAGAGAGAGATGGAATGTATCCAAGCAGACTGTTCAGCAGTAATGGCTTAGCAGTGTTTGAATTAGTTCTGCTGGGCTGTCTCACCGTCTCATACACCGTGCCGTGAATAATGATCTCAGCCTCCATTTACCTTCGGCGCCGACAGCTGCCAAAATAACACACCATACACACCGATAGCACCGTGGACATCAACAAACAGCACTCCTAAATATCACACAAACAAAAACAAACACCTGGCAGATCACGCAGGCCACGATGCTACAATCCTACAAAGATGAACGGCTGATGGCATGTTCTGTTAGACGGTGGTTTAAATGATGCATTGCGATGCGTGTTAGTGTGCGCGTGCACGATGACGCCGGTTCATTTCGTTTACGTCAGTAGAAGGCAAGTAACAGCCAGAGCGGGGAGACGCTGCACTCGCTCCGCTACGCAGATGTGTTCAGTCATACAGCCACGAAACCCAAACAAAGAAGCACACACGCAATGATGAAGACGAAGTTACACGTCATGGAGAGAGAGAGAGAGAGAGTGTGAGAGAGAGAGAGAGAGAGAGAGAGAGAGAGAGAGAGAGAGGAGAGTGTGTGAGAGGCAGGGAGGTTCTATCTGCGCGCCACTCAGCGTGCTGACAGAGATGGTTGCCATGGTAACGGGCCAGGAGCAGCACATGTTCGTGAACTGAATAGCTCTATACCTAACAAACACACACACACACACACACACACACACACACACACCCACGCGAACGCGCGCACAAACACACACACACACACACACGCGCACACACACGCGCACGCGCACACACACGCACACACACACACACGCACACACACACACGTACACGGACACACACACACACACACACACCTCATGGCAGTTTGTCTCCAGAGGACACTGACAATAGACTGTCCACAGACCTG
>NC_045161.1:3153777-3158777 GCF_900700415.2 Clupea harengus | reverse complement strand
GGCTGAGTTCTCAAACACCCATGGACTCTTCATCTGAGCTGGCCCAACCCGGGTCTCAGCGTATGGGGTCATCTTCCACACCACAGGTAGAGACACTTTTCTCATCTTAGATGAAATATCACTTATAGGTCACCTTCCACTAATTCCACCGAAGTTTAATTGACCCGAAATGATGTAACCTTGAAATGTACTTGAAAATAACTACATTTTTTTCTTGAACAACTTGTAGGCTCCTGAGGTGAGAAAGGCAAAGATAGCATCACGGGGAAACCGTCAAAAATTCAAAGACAACCTCAAGGAGAGGCTGGAGATAGCAGCCTTACTACTGCAACTTGCACAGCATATCCCTGCCTTGGTCCCAGAGGCCGGCTGCACTATCAACCTTCAGAAGGAACTTCACCTGATACAAGAGTGCATCTCCCAAGGGAACCAAGTCACCTCCCATCCAAAGAAAAAAACCTGTGTGAAGGCGTGTGCCCGCCGGGCGAGCTGCCGTGACACTAGACGATGCAGCAAGACCCTGAGCCAGAGTTCCGCTGGGAAACATGGACAGGTCCAAGAGAAGAAGAGAAAGCATCTCAGCCCTCAGGAATCCGGCCCTGTGATGGGACCTGAGTGGATGGCAACTAGGGACAGAGAGGACATGTTCTTCCCCCACTTAGAGGATTCTTCTCTCATGGCTGAGGTACAACAACACCCCCCCCCCCCCCCCACACACACATAGGTTAAGACGCTTAAATACAAGCATCCATAGTTTTGGTTAAACTATAATTTTTTTAAATGAATTAAAAGCCCTTTTTCATTTTTACCTGTATAGGCCAAAGAGAGGAAAAGGAGGGAAATTGCTCTGCAAAGCAGCCTTCGGCATCTGCCCGAGCCCGTGGAGGAGCGGTACATCCGAAACGCTGCTGTTCTTCCAGACCTGCGCCCGACACCTCCTGTGACCACCTCCCCGTCTCAGAGCATCTCCACTGCAGCAGCAGCAGCCCAGGATGAGCCTCTGCGTATCAGTGGGCCCCACGCTGTGGAGGACTACCAGGCCATCTACCACTCAGTGGTGGACCCCATGCTGAAGGCCAAGTCTGGGAACGCTCCCGGCCTTACCACCTAGGGCTGGGCCGCGCCATCAAGGAGGGTCTGTGGGAGAAGCTGTCTCGCACCACCCTGGTGGAGACGGTGGACGCGGATGGCCGATGGCACTTCACCGAGTCCTTCAGCACCCCCACTCTAAAGTCCTTCGCTCCACAGATTGATTTGGACCTCATTGGGGAGCCCCTGCCCGAGCGGCCCAAGCGAAAGAGGGCCCCGGCGCTGACTTCATGAAATAGTCAGCGTTGGACTGCTTATTGGTCACTGCCCCCCCAAGTTTCCTTTTTAAATGATACATTAAAAAAAATTATATCAACCAATACTTTAATTTATTCATTCATTGCTATATATTTTTTCATGTGACACATTAAACTGCACACACTAATGTGCAAGTCCAAACAGTTGGGTTATATCAATTCCCCTCTACCACAATTACACTGAAAAGTGAGAGAAGACAAGGAGCCAATCAGAGGTCTAATCTCCTATGACCTCGTACTCACTAACGACCTACTTAGCTACAAGGAAAATGGCCATGGTGGTTTGATTACCACAAACACGCCATCTTCTCCGATTCGCTCTTTCCATTTCTCTCCATCAGTCAAATTGACTCTCTCTCTCTCTCTCATGTCTGCATAACACTGCCTTGGACTTAATATGTCATCTGAATACACACACCATGAATACAAACTTTGTGTTTGTGTATAAATAATGTGAGTCTCACACACACCTGTGTGTGTGTGTGTGTGTGTGTGTGTGTGTGTGTGTGTGTGTGTGTGTGTGCTGTATGTTCCCCCCTCTCCATGTGTGGCTTCATTATTTTGTTCAGAGCTGGCATCAAAAGCGTAAAGCAACTCCCTGTTTATTTTAAATTAATGATGACTACACAATGTACTCTTGTTTCAAACATCTATTTCCAAAACAAGGCACACTGACAAGAATGGAACAATTGCTATCGGAAAAAGAAAAAAAAAAAGTCTGAAACAAGGAAACATGGGGTGGAGGGGTGGTGTGTTGTGTGTGTGTGTGTGTGTGTGTGTGTGTGTGTGTGTGTGTGTGTGTGTGTGTATGTGTGTGTGTGTGTGTGTGTGTATATGTGTGTATGCGTATGCACACACGCATATGGAGGAGGTGATGCTAGTTTCAAGGAGGGAGGATTGGAGAAGAAATTGAATTAGGCAAGTAATGGATGAGCTCGTGAGAGATGCACAGAAACACACTCACACACACACACACACACACACACACACACACACACACACAGTGCATAAACAGAAGCCTAGACAGCACAGACACACTTAAATGGACTTGGCTCCTCTCCTTCTGCCTCTTGCTTTTCTTTCTTTCTTCTTGTCTTCTCCTCTCTCCTCTTCTTCTGTTCCTTCATATCTAATCTACTCGCACATAAGATAGAATAAAAGTACTGGACATGCCCAGACATGCATACTTAAGTTTACTCTTCTGAAGCGCTCTATCCTTCTCTGTGAATAGGTTCAATCCTGTTAGAGTGAAGCCTTTCCCTCTCTCTCTCTCTCTCTCTCTCTTATATATTCTGTCTTCTACGCTAACTTTCTTTCTCTCCTGCCCTCTCTCTCTCTCATACAGTCTTTGACTTCCACTGTATCTCTCTCTCTCTCTCTCTCTCTCTCTCTTTCTCTCTCTCTCTCTCTCTTCACCCTCCCTTTCTCCCACTCAGTGGTCCTAATATAAAAGCCTATCTGCATAGAGGGGGAAGTGTGTTTCATCTGGCTGTGTTTTTAGAGAGGCCAAGCCACTGCAACTGCACCTCACAGAGCCGGAATGGAGGTGGGAGACCACTCAGCACAGTGATTTAATCCACAGTGATTTGAACCGACTGTGAGAGGGACAACAAAAACAAAAAGAAGACGGGAACAAGACGGGAAACGTTCAGCTGCACAGCTGACATCTGGAAATGGCCACGCTCAGTGCTGCTTCTTAACAGCCTGGCTCCGCCCGCCCTACTGCTCTCAGATCAGTTTTGGCTGTTGGGATTATAGTCTGGAAGCTGTATTCACAAGATGAATCCCAGGAACTACTAGCATCAGCGAACATAATGGTGGTGGCTAAGTGCGATGCCATTGAAGCGTCGGAGCCAGATCGGAGAAGAATGTGTACATTTATTCATCAAGGTCACATCCGTTGCCCTTACTGGGTTTGAGAAAAGGCTAGTATGTCAGTTTGCACCATTAGGGGCGAAGTAGGAAGTACAGCGATCCCGTAGCGGTCAATGCCTATTGGTTAAAGAATGGTCCAGTGGTTTCAAAATGTACAGAAGTCTAAGCCCATTAGGATGCAATGACTGGGAACCAATGGAGGATGGCCAGACCCTATCATGAAGTGAATTTGAATCTGGTTTGGGTGTGGTTCCGCCCGACTCTCTTCTTAACCCTGTTCTGATAAATGTGTGCTGTGTCTGGTCTTGACTCTGCCGCCGCAGCCCCCCCGCCCCCCCCCCCCCAGCTCATTTGTAATGATCCAGGCGTCCAGACTCCTTTAGCACAGCACTGGGATGCTAAACGCTGACCTTCAAATATCAGCAGCACTTCCTCCCGTGGGCCTCAGCCTCAGCCTCAGCCTCAGCCTCTCCCCAAGCAGACAGGGGGACGTGCTGTGAAGGCTGGGCCTGCCATGGCATCCCTCTGGATGATTTCTATGTGTGCTGTGTGTGAGTGTGTGTTCTGTGTGTGTGTGTGTGTGTGTGTGTGTGTTTTGTTTGTGTGTGTGTGTGTGTGTGTGTGTGTGTTCTGTGTGTGTGTGTGTGTGTGTGTGTGTGTGTGTGTGTGTGTGTGTCGGACCGAGCCTCGGGTTACCGTCTATCCGTGGGTATGGCCAAAGGCTCAGAGTCAGAGTAAAGTTTTTCAGCTTTTTTTGGTTTATTACTTTTCAAAAGTTCAAGAACCCATAAGTCATTCACAAACTTCATCACTTCAAATCCATAAGACATTCACAAAATTCACAAAACGAACAGAATTCTGCTAAGCCTCTAAATGACTAGAGGACAACCATCAGCAGTTCCCACAGATGCACATACCTTACCAACTCTCCCCCTCAAGACAGAACAAACCCACATATATATAGAAAGGTGGTCAGCACCATATAAAAAGGAGGGGTATACACAATAATCAATTAGTGTTTCAGTGCACAATATAAACCCTGAAACACCCACACAGTGTTCACAATGTGCTAAATATATAATTAGAATAATATCTATCTAATACATCCTAATCGCTGGCCTGTAAAAAAAGACATTGTACTGAAGTGGTTTGGCCAAACCATTTCTCTTGTCCCAACCGCCACAACAGGGAATCACCACCCTAATTAAGGTAGGAACCGTATATAAGTTCCCACTGGTTCCGGTGGCGCTTCTTAGCCGTTGCACCGACAATCAAACACGAGCACCCAAACAGCTGGCAATCCACTCCACGAGTCTCTCGGTTTACTCAATACATGTAGGAAACCACGATTGTTGTCCTAGCCTCCTTTCCGTATGTATCTTCCATGTATGTGTGTGTGTGAGAGGAAGAGAGAGAATGGGAGAAATAGTTGCGTCTGTATATCTGTGTGTGTGTGTGTGTGTGTGTGTGTGCGCGCGATTGTATGCAAGTGCAATGTGTGTTAGCGGTTGTGGATCCAGGTAGATGTGAGGTCGCATTGGGACCGTCACAGTGTGTGTGTGTGTGTGTGTGTGTGTGTGTGTGTGTGTGTGTGTTTCTGTGTGTGTGCAGTGCTCTTTCAAACCCACAGAGACATATTCTCCAGCAGTCTATGCCTGCCGGTTCTGGAGATGTCTTGGATGGCATGAATGGAGCAGGAAGTACTGCATCTATTGAATATGTAAATGACAGGCATGCACACGCACACACACAAACGCACACGCACACACACACACGCAC
>NC_045161.1:3143777-3146277 GCF_900700415.2 Clupea harengus | reverse complement strand
CGGCAAGCATCTGTGTAAACAATTTTATGAATGTGAATGGCACTATCTCCATGCAGACTTATGACTACACACACACACACACACACACACACACACACACACACACACACACACACACACACACACACACAATACATATCTTCAGAGAATACCAGTGCAATATAAATGAATCCAACTGATCCGTTCACATTGACAGATAGTTTCACACACACACACAGACAGGCACAGAGAGCCCTCCACACCGGCCCAACTGGCGTTTACACGCGGCCTTAGATGAAGAGCCCCATGCGAAGGCTGTATCAATAACCCCACTAGATCCACACAGTGCACACACACACACACAGTGCACACACACACACACACACAGGGCACACACACACACACACACACACACAGTGCACACACACACACACACACAGGGCACACACACACACACACACACACACAGTGCACACACACACATACACAGTGCACACTTTACACCTGCTCCTTTCATTGGGTCCTCCCTCTGTCTGCCGGGGCATTCATCTCCCTCCTGCTTTGTCTCCAGCTCTCCTGCCCTTGTTCATTATTAGCAGGATTTGAGTGATCATGTAGTCTTTTGGTGTGTGTGTGTTTACTTTTCCACAGCTGAGAGGCAGGGCAGAGGCATTGGAGAATGAGACACACACACACACACACACACACACACACACACACACACAGCAGGGATAAGGGGTTGTTTTCAGCAAACAGAGCAGGGCCTTGTCGATCCAATAATGCTAGCGCTAGCAATGGCTTGACTGCTGCTTCCCAGAGATAATAACGGATTCACTCAGGCTGCAGTACCACACACACACACACACACACACACACACACACACACAGACACACACACACACACACACACACACAAATGTAAACACACACACACACACACACACACACACACACACACACACACACACACACACACACACACACACATAAAGGTTTTGGTGCCCAGAGGAGATGGATAAGAGAGATGCTTGAAGACAGACATGTTGTCTGTCTAGGTCGACACAGTAGCAGGGTTTCGTGTGTGAGCGGGCATGTGTGTGTGTGTGTGTGTGTGTGTGTGTGTGTGATTTGTGTGTGTGTGTGAGTGTGTGTGTGTGTGTGTGTGTGTGTGTGTTTGTTGAGTGTTATAAGTCGCAGGCTGGTGTGTGTTTAATGTGCTCAGTAGCAGCCGTGTGTGTGTGTGTGTGTGTGTGTGTGTGTGTGTGTGTTTGCTGAGTCTTTGAGGACAGGCTGTGATGTGCAGCACATCAATAGCAGTTGACAGGCTCACACAGGGCTTTGAGGACCCAGTGGCTAAAGAGGTTCATTAACCTCCACACCCTGTGTGTCCGTGTATCCATGTGTGTGTGTGTGTGTGTGTGTGTGTGAGTGTGTGTGTGTGTGTCCGTGTATCCATGTGTGTTGTTCTCTAGATGTGTCACTACATATGAACACCACTCACAATTCGAACCAACAACCCTCATTACACACTTAGATAAGGTCGGGTTGGATGGACATTATGAAATCAGGAAATCCCTTCAAATTGAATCATGTTCTCATTTATCTGCCCGTCAAAAAAAACAACAGCTTGGCTGTTTCATTGTCCTCTGAGGAACAAACAGCGAAGTTCAACTCTGGCCTTCCGAAGCGCTACGATGCTAGTGTACATAACAACACGGCCAAATCCTACAAAAAAACACTCTTATCGTGTCCATCGCTATCTTACTGCTTGCTCCAGAGTTGCCATCACAGTGACAAACCTCCACAGAGCCCGTCTCCTGGCCCCATTCACCCAGACCAATCCAGATGGGAATGCCGTCTCCTGGCCCTGTTCACCCAGACCAATCCAGATGAGAATGCATGTGTACAGCTGTGAATGTGCACACACAGGCTTATTACAGCAGCGCTGTATCCATTATGTCCAAATAAAGATTATACATGCAGAAAGACTAGCATGGAAGTACACGATGGTGGAGACCCCACGGCAAACAGAGAGAGAGAGAGAGAGAGAGAGAGAGAGAGAGAGAGGAAAGAGGGAGTGAGAGAGAGAGAGAGAGAGGAGAGAGAGAGAGAGGAAAGAGGGAGACCACGACTTACTCAGAGAGGCTCACGCAAATAGGCATGTTCTGATATAATGGGCAAGGGTCACGTGACACACAGACACACACACACAGACACACAGACACAACACAGACACACACACACACACACACAACACACAGACACACAGACACACACACACACAGACACACACACACGCACACACACACACACACACACCAAGGCACCAGCGGTCCACCCCAGAGACAGCCACCTCCCCTGGGCGAGACGGACCCGCTGAACCCTTCTCCTCGGCTCCTCTCCTCTCCTCCGCCACTCCTTCACTCCGGAATATTCCGTTTTCCAGCCCGCTGATTTGCACAGCGGAAACATTGCAGCCCAGAGAGTGAGATGAAAAGCGATGGGAGACGACAAACCTCAG
>NC_045161.1:3138777-3141277 GCF_900700415.2 Clupea harengus | reverse complement strand
TCCTTCTCTTTCTCAATCCCCCCCGCTGCCCTTCCTCTCTCCGTCCTTTCGTCTCGTCGTCGTCCTTCTCACTCCTGTGTTCTACGGTGTCGGCTGTGCTGTGCTGGAAGACTTGCAGACAGACCTGCTGACGACCCTGACTTTCACCAAGTTAATGACACCGCTTTCACCCTGCGCGCCGGGGAGTTTGGGGCCTGGAGGGGGGGGGGGGGGGGGGCAGGTGTGGTGTGGTGTGGTGTGGTGTGGTGTGGTGTGGTGTGGTGTGGTGCGGTGCGGTGATGTGTGGTGTGGTGTGGTGCGGTGATGTGTGGTGTGGTGTGGTGCGGTGCGGTGATGCCACTCTAGCTTGGCCCCAGACGGGGGAAAAAAGTCGATGTGATCCTGTTGGTTCATTAGCAGAGCACAATGCTGGAAATGTCAAGGTCATGAAGTCATTGTGCAGCAAAGCAAGCACTCCACACACACACACACACTCCACACACACAAACTTCAGACACCAGCTCACACCGAGGCAGAAGGCTACATGACTAGCGCCTGCACGTGAATGTGAATATCACAGGAGGAGCGTGACGGTTTCTTTTTTTTTAATCTGAAACAGAACAGAGCCTTCTTCAACTGTGACGCGGGTGAGCCGTTACAGCACAGAGATGGAACAGGAAGTGTGTGCTCTCTCTCTCTCTCTCTCTCTCTCTGTGGCCTGGCGGCGAGGTCACGGGGGTAAGCCACGCCAGGGTCAGGGGTTCAGGCCCAGGATACACATGCACAGAACTGATAACTGCTCATCTTCAACTGCACTCTGCTTTGGACTGAGAGCGCCTGATAAAATGGCAATTGTGAAAGCTGCCCTTGCCTCGGCTTCCTGCGTTTCAACTGAAGCGCAACACCTTGCCTAGCACGCACACACACACACACACACACACCTTGCCTAGCATATCTGGCCATCTGTTTACATTAGCCTCTGAGGCATCTGCAGAGCGCAACCTGGTCACAGACAGACAGTGGGGTTGTGTGTGTGTGTGTGTGTGTGTGTGTGTGTGTGTGTGTGTGTGTGTGTGTGGTTGTGTGTGTGTGTAGGGGAGAGGCTGCCTTTATGTCCAGCCATTAGCCCTCCCAGTGTGAGGTGTCTCTCCATTCCAGCCAATGCATTAAACATTAACACACACACACACACACACACACACACACACACACACACACACACACACACACACAGATTAGCGCTCTGGCCTCTCACGGAGACCCTGCCGTGTCCAGCAGCCCATAACACTACATTACCAGACAGCCTTTTCCCCTGGGCTCCCACCGCTACAACACCACACCCCATAGGAAGGGCAGACTGAGGAAATGTGGTATTTTGTAAAAAAAAACCTTTGATGAGAAGAGAGCTAAAGTGTGGACTGCTGTGGGCACACAGAGGCAGAATTTAAATAGTTTAAAGTTTAAAGAGTTATATAATATCCCCCAAACACCACAGTGGAGTTCCATTATGAACTGGGAATATACAGCAGGAAAAATACTCTATTGTTTACAACTCAAGGAGAGTTGTTTACTATCTCTAATGTTTCTGATATTAAAAACATGCTTTGACTAAATGCTCTGAAATTAAGTTATGGCCAACAGCTTCATATTAGGGCCAAACAGTATGTGGGAGGTATGGAAGGTCAAGTAATGCTGCTCTGTCTAGCTGTGGAACAGGAAAGCTATACGAGGACAATCACTAAGCACATTGTCCTGCTACAATAAGAACAGGCAGGAAACTCAATATTTAACATTTAGCGCATGGCTGAACATCTATTGAAATGATCCAAGTGCCGGGAACATCCTGTTCTGATTATATTGATGATGATTCAATTCTCTCCAAAAGGTTAAGCAGTTCGTTCAGCTTTAATGCAATCAAAGGTAAACAATGGTTGCAAATAATCCCAGGCTTTTTTGACCTGTGCCTCGCTAACCTAATTAGATGTTTACGTCTGGGGGATGTGAACGTAGACGACGCAGTCCAGCTGTGGGGGCTCATCCTCCTCTGCACTCCCTCTGTGCCAGAGCCTTTGCTTACGTTTAGCCGTTGATTTGGTTAGCTATCGTTGTTGATTTCCTCCGGACACAGGGGCGGTGGTGGTGAGCCTGGTCGGTCCCCCCCCCCCCCCCCCCCACAAAGACAGCAGCAGGATTAAAGCTCATTCATATCAGCCTTGCTGTGGCCGAGCCAGCCGGGCTGCCAAGACAGGCTTAGAATGGTCGCACGCTTGAAATCATTTCTCGGCATGTTGAGGGACTTAAGCTGTCGGATTTAAGGGGGAACACAGAATAAAAACACACTCTCAAATACAAAAAACTCGCGGCTCTCCCTACCTCGCCCTCACACGCATATAGATATAGTGCATGAGGCGTACACACACACACACACACACACTCCTAAGTACAGACAGGCCACTGAAGTGTGTGTAGTCATTTGGTGGTTTTTTATCCCCAGCACCAGCTGAAAGCTTTATGAAAGGAC
>NC_045161.1:3051277-3131277 GCF_900700415.2 Clupea harengus | reverse complement strand
ACAGATCCAAAGAGAAGAATTCACCACACAAGGGCATACTTCAAATCCTTCTCCTTAAAATGGAGGACAGACTGTTAGCATGTGGTAAGACGATCCCAACCAAGGACCTCACCGGCAGGGCTGGTCCTCCATATGCAGAGGCAGGGAGGGGGGCAGGAGACAGCAGCTCAAAGAGACCAAACAGACCTTGACGTGTCCTGGGAACTCAGGCGCACACATTCGACACCCTGAGGCATTATGTAACTCAAGTGAGGTGGAGACGAGACGCTTTCGGAACAAACAGCGGTGCAGTGATCGAGCTGCGAGGCTTTCATCTCCCTCACAAAGATTGGGTACGCGTTTTGGCCAAAACCCTGGCAACACGCATGTGTACAACGTAACCCAAATACGTATAAACAACCACACGTTCAAAGGCACGGATGCAGATGAACCACATAAAAAGGGAGAGAGGGAGCGTGGTAGACATATGCACGCACACACACACACAGACACACACACAGACACACACACACACAGACACAGACACACACACACACACACACACACACACACACACAGACACACACACACACACACACACACACAAGGCACTGGTTTTTAATGTCTCTAATTTGGCTGGATGAGTGGCCCAGAAAGAGCCACACTCCCGCTGTCCTGTTCCAGATCCAGCTGATGGCTGGCCCGATAGAGGCCCAGAAAGAGCCAAACTCCCGCGGTCCTGATCCAGATTCAGCTGATGGCTGGCCCGACACAGGCCCCGTCGCAGCCCCACCTGGGAGAGCCGGGAGCTGAATCGACGAGCGTGTGACGGAGACGTCGCGCTCCTCTCCGGCATAATGGTGTCGCGTCAGCAGGAAAGTAATTGTGATTCCCAAAATAACCCGCCTCCCCTCCTCTCCCCTTCGCTCCACTCCGCTCCTCTCCACTGCTCCCTCTATATCCCAGCACACAACACATCAAACAGCAGCACTAACAACTACAACAAGGGCAGAGAGAGAGAGAGAGACAGAGAGCGAGAGAGAGAGAGAGAGACAGAGAGAGAGAGAGAGAGAGAGAGAGAGAGAGACAGAGAGAGAGCAACACACAAACAAGAGAGCAGTGTGTGTGTGTGTGTGTGTGTGTGTGTGTGTGTGTGTGTGTGCGAGAGAGAGAGAGACACAGAGAGAGCAACACACAAACCAGAGAGCAGTGTGTGTGTGTGTGTGTGTGAGAGAGAGAGAGAGAGAGAGAGAGAGAGAGAGACTATCTGTAGGAACTGCAACATTACCATTAAAGTGACAAGGTAATGCCCTTTGAAAGCAAGACACAGACACCCAACAAAACAGAGATGCTAAATACACACGCACGCACATACACAGGCAAACAGGACACAGGTGCTAACAACCAGGTGCTGAGATAGCCAGGAACATATCAGAGAGGCTCCATCGGACACACACACACACACACACAGACACACACAGACACACAGACACACACAGACACACACACACACATCAGCAAGCAATTTCAACAACACTTTGAATAGGTTGCTCCCATGAGAGGAAAAAGGCTAACAAGCTGCAGAGAGGATGCAGACATTAAGGACCTACACAGCAAAGCCGTGGAGTCGATGAAGTGAAGAGTTGTAATATCTGATGAAAGGCGACCGGGGGTTAATGCCATTTAAATAATGACAGGCACAGATCCCATCAAAGCTGAATGCTCAGGACTGGGGACATAAAGAGCAGGGTTCTGAGTGGCAGGGTTAGTGCTAGAGCTGGAGAAAAAGGCACAGACTTGAACTTATTATGTCTTGTGAAGCTCGTGTAGTGTCTTCTTAATAGTACATGAGGAGGCCCCCGTCCACATGACGACGGTGAAAATGGAGAGGTTTTGTTGCATTTTGGCTTTGGGTCCAACCTACCAAGCCTCCACCGCATCCTCAGTCGCAAGTGAACAGAAACTCTATTTTTGATCGCCAGACAGATCATTACGACGGCGTGTTAGTACCGTGCCATTTAGTTTAATGGCATATTAGGGCCATTGTACGTTTAAAAAAAAAAAAAATGATGGGATCTGGGGAAGCGGTTTGTATTCATTGCTCATCCGGCACCAGTGAGATGGAACTGGGATGTTCTTGCGGTGTGTGTTTAAGTTGTACCTCACTAGTAAGTCCTTTTGGTTACAAGCATCTGTCAAATGACTGAATGTCAATGTCAATGTTAATGTTAATGTTAATGTAAATGTAAATGTTCCTATATGAGGCAATCACAGTGCCTTCAGACAGGAGTTTGCCCCTCTCTTATTTAAATGCAGGAGCAGGGCCCTTATTCAAATGAAGGTCTTTTCTAGAACGTTCACGCTATGAAATGTCATTGTACACATGTCACTAGGATTAACATACATGAATAAGGTGGACTTGAATGTACCCGTGAGAAAGAGGACAATCACAGATAAGTCAAGTACGACCGAGATCATGGTGAAAGGACAACGAATGACTTACTGCCCCCCTCTGGTGGAACCTCTGAAGTGCAGTCTCTCGGTCATGCCCATAGCAAAGCAAAACATTCTTGTGAAAATATAATATATTAGTGTGTGTTTTGACCTTTTGGAGACAGTGTTGGTCTGGAGTCTTAAAATAACAATACATCATGGCGTACAGCTTGCAGAAGCAGTAAACATCAGGCCATTAGTATATAGACAACTCTTCCCTGAATGAGGAGATATAATAATTAAGACCTTTGTCAGGTTTTTAATGGCACACACGACACACTGGAACACACACGTGCATATATGGAGGCGATACAGGACACACACACACACACGCAGGTAGGCCTGAGGTCGCGGTGAATTTATTTTCTGCTTTTTTCCCATCATTCAACAGCAGGCGGTGAGCGGCACTAAACAATGGGGGAGATGGTAGCATCAATCATCAATGGAATATCACCACTGCCCGGTTCTACCTCCGCAAGAACAACTATAAAATTCCCAGCTGAGGATGGAAAAGTTCCGTGTTTACACAGAGCAGGAGGGGGTCGGGGGGGGGCAGGCGAGGCGCACTAAGTGCCCATCCACTCTCCAGTGTGTTCATCTCTGATGTGTCCCCCCATCACCTAGCAACCCATAGGGGGGGGGGGGGCTAGAGATGGGAGTGTGTGCATCTGTGTGTGTGTGTGTGTGTGTAGAGGGGGGAGAGGACGGGTTCAGGGCAGTGAAGCTAGTTAAAGGGTCTTTATGGCTTCACCTCTGGGACAGGACGTACTGTGCAATAAGAAATCAGACGCACGTAAAGGATGCAGAGATAAGGCAGGCGCGTGGAAAACATGAGTGGAACCAATGAAAACACACTATGTGTACTCACATGCATGCACACGCGGACACAGACACGCACACACACACGCAATCACATCTCAGTGCATACGTATATATACACCCACACAGGCATACATTACCAAAGCACAGGACACACTCACATACACACACCCATCACACACACAGTAGCTCAGTGACGTCACAATGTGCATACACACAGTGTAAATGTATACTTCATACACACCCATTTAACATTTAACAACCACACCCCACCCCCCACCCCACACACACGTACTACATCAACCACACAGAAACTCAAACACACAGTGAGTGGTTCAGTGGACTCAGCAGAGTCCCATTCGACCCAGAAGTCCGCTGCCTGCACTCTGCTCCAGGCCCGATGGCCACGCCACCTCCACGTCACGCTCCAGCTCACAGGAACCATTTGGGCCAGGCAACAATCAATCAATCAAAGTTGTCATGGGCAGCACACAGCTGTCAGTCAGCACATCCCACACACACACTCACACACATCAACCTGACAAGAGCCTGACAGGTTCAGAATTCATACATGACATAGCAGCAGCAGCAGAACCCCTGATGATCAAGGATCACGATCTTTCTAGGACAGAGACTTCAATTCAAGCTGCCATCTTAAGTGAAAGAGATGCAAGGGAAACATCATGCCTATCTCTGACTGTCACTGGGCTGCACAATGCTTTTGAAAGCAACTGAGGCAGTTTGACATATTAGTACATCAGAATCAATACTTAACAACGTAATCAGATCCGTTGTTTCCATGATTGCGTCATTGTCACCATTTTCTCTTGATGAATGTATTTTCAGGCATTTGTGCTTGAAGTCATAGCGAGCTTCAGATGAATGTGTATTTCTGTAGCTGGGTGCTTCTTTTCTGCCCCTCCACGGCAAGCTGTTGACAGCCATGTCTCTAGGATTGGTATGACTTGCGCTTTTTTTTTCTTTTTTTCTTTTCTTATTGCTCTCATTCTGTCTTTTTCCCTTTTACCCATTTTTTTTTCTTTTTCTCTCTGTTATCTAATATTGTCACAATGGCAGTCTTGTAATACCTTTTATTTCTATTTTTTTGCCAAATCGTCTGTTTCCGCATTCCAAAAACAACAACCAAATCATTCCTGTCTTCTCTAAGGAGAGCTCAGGCTCCGACGTGCAGTATCTCCAGAGGCAGCCGCACCTAGTAGAGTGAGGAGGAGGAGGAGGAGGAGGAGGAGGATGGCATTCGTCCCGACTCCTCTTCACCCCTGACCTCACAAGCACACTGCTCACGAACAACACCCTGCAGCTTCAAGGTCAAATAGAGACACACACACACACACACACACACTCCAAGCCCAGGAGGGACAGACACTCGTTCTACTTCTTCCCTGTCATCTTGCTCATCCCCCTTTCTCTCACTCTCTCTGTCTCTGAAGTTCATGCCCATCACTCATGTTACATAACCGGCCCTTGTGTATCTGTTCAGGAATTCCAAGTTTGAAATGCCTTCAGTTATTAATAGTGCCTACCTGAAAATCTGACACCCAAATGAAAGACTTAAAAAGCAAAATCTAATTTATTTATGAACGCATAGATTCACTGACCTGACCTGCAGTTGACCCACATCTGCCCCGAACCCAACACAGAAACCAGATCACATATCATACACAGTACACAGCTGGCGGAAAACACAACACAAGGCAATAGGCCCACGCAACCTCACCACCCCCCACCACCCACCTGCACACACACACACACACACACACACACACACACACACACACACACACACACACACACACACACACACACACACACACACACACACACACACACACACACACACACACACACTTACCAGTCTGGGTCTACAGGGGTGATGTCAATGCGTGGGGGCGCAGCGAAGGGTAGCGAGGTGGGTCGGGTCATGTACTCATCATCGGGCGTGCGTGACCTCTCTGCCTGTCGCCATGACAGCGGCGGCAGCTGAAGGGTGCCAGAGAACCGGCGGCGACCCCTGCGCAGGTCCACCCCAAGTGTGCAGGTAGAAGAGGTGAAGGACTCAGCCATCCCACAGTCAGGAGGTTCTTTACTGTCCTAAAGAGAGATGGAGAGAGATATGCATGCTATAGAATAGGTTTTTATACACGTATACATACACAATGCATATATATCGTTTTTGTTCTGTAATATCTAAGCTTATTTTACGTACAAGTCTACACACAGACATGTTGATTTCTTCTTTTTTGTGTTTATTCTTATTCTTTGTATGGCTGCGTTGGCAATAAAAGTTTCCTAGTTGGCATGGCAGTGAAGCACTTTTGAATTTGAATTTGTATTTTAGAGATAGGAGGATAGAGAGTAGGGGGGAGGAGAGAGAGAGTAGAGAGAAAGCTAAATACTTTGTGCTCCTTAGTCTGTACTTCATTCCCCTCATCCCGTGCTTCAGGATCCCACACATTTGTAAATGTACTTGGCAGGCCTGAGCAACCCAATGAATCAGGTGACCTGAGAACCAATAGCAATACAGCGATCCTCTGCTGAAGTTCTCCTTCAGTCCACTAGAGGGCGATGTCCACCTTCTTATTGACGACTAGAAGCAACATTTCAGAAAAACTCCACACAGGCCTCGAATGTATTTCTACTCTTATTACAAGTATGAGAAGATATTAAGTATGATTACAAATAGACATTCATTCTCATCAGGCAACCCATCAACACAACCCATCAATGCATTAGTGGTCAGCATGAAAGGGTTTAGGATTAGCCATCTATTTAATCAGCTATTAATTAAGACCTGCAGAGACAGCTCCGAGGACTCCACAGCCAATCAATGACTTTAATCAGTCAGCTGAGATGGGCAATAAAATAAGCCCCTTTCACACTCACACACACACACACACATCAACCTTGCCAGAGACAGAGGTAGATACCACGGGCCAAATTGATTAGTCAAACCCGATTTCACGTTAAGCATTAATCGTTGACACCCAATGTGTAACTCAAGAGAAGAATGAATGTCACAGAATGGAGTCAGGATCCCTTTGCTTTTGTGAGTGAGTGAGTGAGTGAGTGAGTGGGCTTTTCGATTCCTCCCATTATCAGTCCAGAGAGTGCTGAGGGGATCTAACGCGTGTCCATGCAGGGCCCAGAGTTAGCCCTTCCACAGACGTAATCTAATTCCATCCCATCTGCTCTGTCTGTGATATAGAAGATCTAGTTAGCAAAGCGGGCTAATGTGAGATGCTATAGAACAGACACGGCGCAACAACTTTTGGTAGAAAGTTCCGGCTCAGGCGGGAACAGACACGGAGACGCTAATGGCGTCTTCTCACAAACTCTTGAAGAAAAGAGGATTAGCATGTGTAAGATATAGAACCCTTTGACAAAAAAAGGGGAAAAGTTCATCTTCACAGCAGAACATTGCATGCACCAGATACCTACAACATTCTCAAGGGCACTAAAGGTTCACCCTTTAGGATTTAAAAAGCAGGAACTTACCAGGCATAGCTTAAAGCTTGCCAACATTTTAGAAAGGATTTAAAGTAGCTTTTAGGTCATTACAAGGTTCTCACTCTTCATAGCATTCTATAGTTTTTCCTCCAATTCTTACCATTAAGAGAGTATATTCATCAAGAATGAATTTGATTCCCCGAATTCAAGTTATGGCAGTTTATTGTACTCACAAGTCTTCTGAAACAGCATTTCCAGGTAATTCAGAACTTTTTAAAAAAAAAAAAATACTGCTTGTGTCAATGCAGTGTAATTTACTCAATGAAAAATCTATCTACAATCTATATGCATGCTCTAGATCGCTAGGGCACATGTACAATCCCCTATACAGTCAGCCTTCAAATCAAATGTTTCCCAGAGCTTCAAGGAGCCTTTAAAGGAAACCAGAGAACCCTTTCTGAGTATGAGGCAAGTGAGCTATACTGCATACACAAAAACAAATGACAAAGACCTGCTCTTTCATCCTATCCCCTCGTATGGAAGCCTTGAGACTTGGCTCTCGTCTACCCACAGATGAAAACAGAACCGAGGACAACCTTTTTGAACAGTGACCTCAGCATGGACAGAAAGAAAAAGCGGAAACACATTCATGCGCGATCACAACTGGAAGAGCCCACAGGACACAGATGACCTATGCAACCGCAGAAACACCTACAGTGTTCTGGTGATGCACCACAGCAGCATGGTATACAACAACAGAAAACACAACAACCTTGATAAAACCCTCAGATAAAACATTACACAAACAGAGAGCACAGGCCATGCCAGCAGCACACAGTCAAGCAAGGTCAGCTTGCGACAAGGGCCAACGCGGAGCATATCCGGAGAGCAACACAAGCTGATCTGAAACCTGTGATATGGGCAGGATATATTTTTCAGTTCAGTTTTCTCAGTTGACTTATAAACACATATTTTCTCACAGGATGAATAAATAGCGGTCAGATTGAAGTGTGGTACCAACACACTCACACACTCACATAAAACACCCACACTCACTACGGGAACCCTTTAATTATTGAGAGAATAAAAAATTGTGAATAAGAGGAATGATGCTGGCCAAGGAGTACAGTGAAATCATCTTTGATGCCAGGCCCCACAATAACCTGGCTTCTTGTATGGTATAGTTTACCATGACGACAGCAAGCAGCTCCCTAGGTCTACAGTGCCAGGCTGCAGTCAGGTGTGTCTCCAGGGAGGGAGGAGGGCAGATGAAGGGGGTCAGCTGGGGAGCAGACGCACCCTCGGGCCGTGCTACAGATCCTGTAGCGAAGGAGGATCTACCTGGCATTTTACCGTTAGGCATTCACATAGAGGAGAACAGTGTGTCTCCGTGCCTTTGTGTGTGTGTGTGTTTGTTTACCTTTGTATTCTTTCAATAACTGACCTACAAATGTCATCATCATATCCTCATATGGGAACTATTCACCACAAAAAGCACTTAGATTAAGATTCACCCTTCAGGACAGACTGTACGGGACATCTTTATTATGCGGGTGTGGATGTGTATGTATTGAATTGCAAGATTGCATTGCATCTGTAGTCCTAAGCTGCACTGAAACGGCAGAACATTTCGCTGACCAGGTACTTAGCAGTGGTGGTGGCATACACACTCTGGCCGGGGACCGCGTACGCCTCTGGACACTGGGTGAAGGAGTTCATGGCCACAACGATTGATTGCCCTGGTCATGGTGGGAAAGGGCCCAGGATGTCCACCCAAGGTTCTAATGTAGAAACCAGAATTTAGTTGCCCAACCTACATATCCAAACGCCCACCTCAGGATGACATCCTGATAACGCCACTGTTTATTAATATTTTGAAATAATATGATCATATAAGGTAACACCAGTATCAGACCTTCAGGGCCTGGCTCCTAAACCAAAATGAAAAAGAAAAAAATACACCCCCCCCCCCCCTCACACACACACACACACACACACACACACAATGTCAAACACCTACTATGCCACTGACTGGACTTACTTTCATACTTTACCCTTCAGCTTTACAATGTACGCATTCTTTTTATTCTTTTTTTTTAAATCCAGAATTGTATTTCATGTTGGAAACCCTTGAACCTATTTTGTCAGTCTTTGCTAAAGTGGCAGCATTTAAGATATGTGTGTGCGCAATTGTTTCATATTGTATACAGCCATTTCTCCACAGCATATTGAGATATTGCTTTTTTTTGTGTGTGTGTGTGATCGCCCAGTGCTAACAAACATAAAGCCTACGCGTTCTCTTTTGCCCTCCAGCTTCATATTTTTATTTCTCTCTTTACTCCTTGCGTGTGTGTGTGTGTGTGTTGTGGGTCTGTGCAGTGCTACTCATCTTCTCCCCAGCACCCTCGTCTCATCTAGCCATTGTTCACCCAGCCCTGCAGACTCTGCAGAAGGCCTCTGTGCTTTCATTGAGGAGTGGAATCGTGTCATAGAGGGAGGAGTGTTCCCGTCGACACATATGTGTGTGTCCTTGGGGGAGTGTGAATGACTAACTCTGAGATTGTGACATAGCCCCATGAATGTGTCTCTGTTTTATCTCTTTTTTTTTTATTGATGGACAGTGTTAATATGGTGCCTGTGGTATCTCTCTCTCTCTTTCTCTCTCTTTCTCTCTCTCTCTGTGTTGACAGAATTGACAATGTGTGTAAGCAACCAGAACAGAACATCTTCAGTAAAGGTTCAGCATTAATCTCTGCCTACAACAGTCGGTCTCTCAGCCCAGTCACTCACATGGAGTTAGAATTGTTTCAAAATCACAAATAAATGTTACGCAATTCACAAATATTTGTTGTGATTCATTTCACGTGTTTTACAAATAAATGTCATACAATTCACAAATGTATTTCCTGATTCACATATAAATGTCACAAAACACTGTTGAATTTAATTACAGACTAACGAACGTACATTCACACACCCCTCGCCTTTTGTGAACATCCCTGAATTTATTTGTGGATTTTGTTTTCTCCAAAATGATATTCTATGCTCTATGCAGCCTTTCAGATGTCTGTATATTCGAGGGTATAATTGAATGTGACCATATTGTGTTACATCTGTACAGTGTCCAGTTATGTTGACTGCTATACAGACCCTCCAGGATTCTGCGATGTTGCGATCGCAACTATTAACCTAAATTCAATCATTTCCCATGAATTCAGCGCGACGTTGCAATTTTAACCCATCACCGCAAATTTGACCAATCATCGTCGTCTCCCACAACTCCCTCCATTCCGCGGCTACACCAAGGGCCGAATTTCTGCCCTGCGGACGCTGTGCGGACACTAGCAGGGTTCTAATCCGTTGTAAAATTTATGCTACTCCGATTTCACAGAGTCGGACACAGGGAACGCCCCTCCGAACCCAGGGAACGCCTCTACGACTTTAATCGCTCTCTCTGAACCCTCTCCGAGCACCTCGGAGAGGCTGTCGTGCACCTACTCATTTTTCTAACTTCCCGTACGAGATTCCCATACGAGGTTTGCTCGGAGAGGGCTCGGAGTAGCATAAATTAAGCATGAGAATGGCTACACCAGACAGGGAAACCGGACGTTCAGAAATAGACCTGACTTCTATTAATATATATAATATATATATATTATTATATAATTATACATTTTGCTGTGAATAATTAAGGAAGCAATAAATCCGATTATTTCCCAAACCCTCGAGAGCTGTTACCATGGAGATTTAACGATACTTTCTGTTTGAAGATAAGGTAGCAGCTAGTGTTGAAGAATGGATGACTTGAAATTGGACGACTTTAAATTAATATATGAAATTGAACAATACAAACACCTGCAAATACGGATGCACATACGGATAAAATAAATCAACAAGGATAGCTAAACAGATTGATAAGCATAGAATGAGAACAGCAGAAACGCAGACGACGAGACAGATCACAGTGACACAGGCTGGGTTTTTTGTGTCATG
Source organism: Clupea harengus (assembly GCF_900700415.2). NCBI lineage: Eukaryota > Metazoa > Chordata > Actinopteri > Clupeiformes > Clupeidae > Clupea > Clupea harengus. The sequence continues at coordinate 3,120,525 of NC_045161.1, read as the reverse complement.
TGAGGGCTGAGACATTCATAACATTTTATTCAGTCTTACTGATGTTCCTTTTATAATACCAACAGGTGCACTTCCTTGTGGATAAGTAAAGCCTATTTTGCTAAATTTTTGTAGTCCTGGTAATCTTTTGTTTGGCATGTTGGTAAGGACCACTTCTCAACGGTTTAGTTTTTTTAATGAATGTTTGTTTATTAATTACTTTTTTTCATTTTCATTTAATTATAATTACAAAGTTTTCATCGCAACTTTCACTTGCTCCCGCAATTTCATTGCAACAAACACCTTTAACTCAATTGTTTCATTTTTTTAACTATGTTATTATGTTATTCCATCCTTCCTGTCCAGCAGTTTACAACATACCCTGGAAATGTGCCAATTTCGGAGTGAAATAAAGGTTTGTATCTATTTTTTAATTTTTTAAATCCATCACGCATGCCCTTCGTGAAATGACAATGATGACTGATACTATTGCAGTTTGTTGGCTAGTTTTGTTGCTAGCTAACGTTAGCTAATGCTTAGCCTCCAACAGAGATAACGTTAACCAAGTTAAACACCATACAGTGTTATCCTGATGTAAAGCCTATACTCAAAGCAGCATGTTTGTCCAAATTAATCGCTGAGGTTGTTAAAGATGGACATTACATTCTCACCAGGGTACAACAGCTTCTCCAGGCATTTCTGGCTAACGTAAGTGGCCGATGCCTGTCTAATTTCTGTTTGATTTACACGTTATCTAGTTACACCAAAAATTAAGGAATTCCCCCTCATGATAGAATATAACACTTGCTTTTCAATACCAGGCCTGATATGTTGTAAAATAAAAATCTATTGTCCTTCTGTTTAACTTGTTTTATTTCACTTGTTTCGGCTACCTGTAATTTTAATATTAGCCTAGATAGGCTATATTAGCATATACATTGAGCTGATAGGAGAAGGTGCTAGTTTCGGCAAGTTTTTTAGACGAAGTGCTGTGTTTTAACATGAACTAACATATGGTTTGAAGTTGCTGGTTGAAATAAACGAATCTGTCTGGATTCCGTTAACTCAGCATTGAGTTGGTCCAACTTACTCAGAGTTAAAACATTGTTTGAGCGGCCTTTGCAGCTGCTCTGTTTCGAGAAAGCAAACTGTTTGAGATGACAGGTCGGATGACTGCCATTCTTTCAAATACGTAGTTCGAGCATGCTCAATCACGCATGACGACAAGGGGTTGAATAAGCTAAACATGTTACATTCCCACTAGGTGGGCAGCTATCATACGCCATTGAAACACTGATTCCGCTTTGTGTAATCTGTTGTATGCAGAAATTGTAAGAGACAGACTGTAGAAAATTTCATTTTGAAAAAAAAAAATGCATTTGTGCGTCAGGAAAGTCTCACAAATCCACAAATAAATGCAGGGATGTTCACAATTGGCCAGTGGTTCGTAAATGCACATTCGTTATTTTGTAAACAAATGTATCAGTGTTTAGATTTGTGAATAACGTGACATTTATATGTGAACCAGGAAAATCAAATTTCTTTGTGAATTCCTAAACTATTCTAACTCCATACACTCAAACCTGTAGGCTACACACCAACGTCAAACACACTCAACACCAATACCAATACCACACTATTGCACATGCAAGCACGCACACACACACACACACACACACACACAAGCTTTTGTCAAATTCAATCCACTTCAACCTGTTCCCTATTCATTTAGTATTCATCCAAACACGCCACACACTAGTTTCCTCCATCACCCCATCTGACTCACTGACTGTCAAAGTTCTTTTTGTTGACGGGAACCTGTCACTGCCTTCGTGATTATTTGTGTTAATGTGTTAACACTCAAAAAGTGCAGATCAACACCTGTACCAATTAGAAGCAATCATTTCTTAACATTTGAGGGAGGAAGGTGAAAAGGACACTCTTGACCCCCCCCCCCCCCCCCCCCCCCCCACCCCACCTGTCTGATTCTGTCTGGCCTGCAGTCACGTCTGGAACAGGAAGTTTGTCACCAGGAGCTGGGCGGGACAGGACATGTCACAGCTAATGTGCTTCTGGGCCGGCTGCTCAGCGAGGACCTGTCAGAAATGCCCTTTTCTTCACAGCCCCGAAAACACCCACAGACATCTACAGCACACAGCCCTGAAGTGTGGCTGCTTCACTCCGTGTCCACTGATACAACACGGCGTATAAAACCTGACTGAGGGTGTTGTTCAAGGATTTGATGAATGGACAAAGGGACTAGTGTGCACAGGGAAATAGGTTGATGTAAAGGGCCAGAAAGGGGAACACACAGAGAGACAGATAGTAGAAAGATGTGACAGAGAGGATGGGACAACTGCTGGACTGCTGGTGTCCAATCACCAATGCAAGGAACAATATAGACTGATTATGGGAGAGGCTGACTCATGATCCACACAATGCTTGAAAAACACACAGATTTTATGAGCACACACATTCACAAGTTAGCTCCATACATCATCAATGAACAACATTCAGTCTGAACAGCAGAGAGGATAGACTCAGAATAATACTCAGGCACACAAACAATCACACGCACACTTATTTATGCACTCATAGGGATCTCATCTAGATTACACAGCCACGGTATGCACAGGAAAGACACAGATGCGGGAAAGCATGTAGAAAAAAGACTGAATGCAGCACGTTTGTGAGTACATGTGTACATTCTGTATTGTGTGTATGTCCTTCCTGTCCTCTTTGAATGGCGCAGATGTACACGTGAATGAAGGACATCTTCAGTGTCACCAGCAGTCATCCAGTTCAGCAGGAAGAGCCAAGTGAATAGAAGTCTATCTAGAAACCCATCTAGCGGGCATGACTGCCGGATGAGATTATGTGACGAGGCACAGACAAGAACAATATTTTAAGCCTTCTCAAGAAAAACAAAAGAGCTATTGTACACCAGAAAAAAAAAGAATTAAATTTATATATTCTTGCTGGCTCTGGCCAGCTAATGAACGGCTTTAATTCCTTTCAAAATGGAGCTCTTCCCCACCTCCTCCTCTCTGGTGCATTGTGAAACACAGTGAACAAGCCCTGGACAGACATGTGATACTAATCTGCTGCACCTCAGGGGTGTGAGTGCACTGCTTTGCATGTTTCAGCGCTGTTTACATTACTGAGCACCGGCGGCGGTGGCGGTGGTGGTGGTGGTGGTGGTGGTGGCGGCGAGGCGAAGCCATCAGATACGCGGCGCCCGCCGGAGCCAGGTGCGTCTCGGCAGACCCAGCCTGCTTGTTGACAAGTGCAGCACGCCACTCTCATGCCTCCCATGATCCATAATTCATTTGCAGCTTTTAATTTTTCACTGAGACAGGGAGCTTATTTCAAAAGGCGTAAATGTTACCCGAGGCTTGTTAGCTGGAAATCGCTCTCTCACTCTAACAGGTGACAGGAGGCAATGAAAAAAAATGCAGAAGGGTGCTCAGGTATAGAGGGGTTTATAAAAACACATTTTTAATTGAAACAAGCTTTAGAGTCGGTTGGAGTGTTGAGAATATGATCCATATGAAAAACACTGAATGAAATGCTGAACCCATCCTGAAGAGAATGGTTCAGCTCTGACCTGGTCGTTTACTTTCACCAGGAACCTACAGGTTGTTCAGTGGCCTTTTCTTGAGTGTATGAATATGTTTTTGTGTTTTTTGTTTCTATGAGAGTGAATGCTTTGTGTTTTTTACCCGGTGTGTGTGTGTGCGCATGTGTGTGCACAAATGCAGAAAAACACACACACTTGTCACCCTTTTTCTCCTTCTGATTTGAAACACCACACAACAACCACACCTCTCTATCCACACACACACACACACCACACACACACACACACACCCGACATCTTGACATTAACCACAGAGACAGTGTGCTAGGTCAATTCAGGACAGGAAGAGCTCATACACTACCATAAGTGGAGAGGTGGCTGGTGGGGGTTATATGTGCTGGGGTGTGGAGGTGAGGAGAGCAGGAGGCCTGAAAGACCCCCCCCCCCCACACACACACACACACACACACACACCCCCTCCCTCCTGTCAGCACTGATGCAATCTGCCCGCGTGTGCTGGGGGGGCTGGTGTTCCTTCCTCTGCCCGCACCCCGTGATTCGAGGGAATTGAGAGTAGATCACATGTTCTCATGCGCAAACACGAGCCAGCCGGCCACCTCGCCGAGGACAACAAATGTGAGCCGAATGTGTAATTGGTCATCAGCTGGAGCAGGGCGACTCTCCGAGCGGCGGGGTTTTTCTTATTTAATCACACATGCAGACACACACACATGCAGACACACACACACATGCAGACACACACAAATGCACAACCAGCAGCTGTGGCCCAATGCTCCACTGTGTGCCCAAACTCAATCTTACACACACACACACACACACACACACAAACAAATACAGAAACACACACAAACACAAAAGCAAAAACACACAAACACTCACACACACACTTTAGTAAGTATATTTCCGCTCGTATTTGTTTTCTGCTGCATTTCAACAGGGCATCAATAACTCACAAACCATCAGTGGTACAGATTTCCCCCGACCTTTTGTTTCTCTCCACCTCTCCCTCGCACACAGAAAGGAAGAGACACCAGCACTGAGAGAAAGTAATGGGTTATGAAGCACAGGGAGAGAGAGAGAAAGAGAGTGGTGTGACGGCTTTTCACCACAAGGTCTTCATCTCATGAAAAGCACCCGTCTTCATCCCCCAGTCTCCCCAGTCTCCCCTGTCAGACAGCGGTTTGTTCAGTTTGATCATCAGCGCTCTCCCTAGAGCTGCTGGGAGGACTCCTTCCCCATTCTGTCTCTTCTTTCTCTGTCTGTCTGTCTCTCTCCTTCCCCCCCTCTCTCTCTCTCTCTCTCTCTCTCTCTCTCTCTCTTTCTCTATCCCCCACCCACCCCCGTACTGGTTTTTTCAGATTCTGTTTTGAGAGTGAAGTCTCAGAGTGCTCATGTTGAACTCACATTGTTTGGTGACACTGTCAACACGCTCCTACTCTTCCTCATCTTAATCTTCGCCGGAGTATTCTCCTTGCCTTCTGACAACAGCCAGCTCTCCCGACACACCTGCAAGGAGGGCAGGGAGTGAGGAGGGGGTAACAGAAGGAAGCCGGTTAGTGAGAGTGTGTGTGTGTGTGTGTGTGTGTGTGTGTGAGTGTGTGTGTGTTCAAAGTCAGAGACACACCACATGAACTGCATGAATAATTGATTGCGTTCGGAACACAACGTTCCCCTCAGACCAAAACCGCACTATAAACAACACGTCAAATGGAGATCTCCATAGAGTTCCACAGTGCTGGTCATTGCCAGTGAAACATTCTTGTATATCTTAAGAAAGGGCATTTTTTTTAAAGCACCTGCTTCCTCCGGATAGGAAGTGGTTTTGCAACACCTCATCACAGATGAGACCTCCTCCATCTAAACCCATTCAGACCTCTCCAGCTCACTCAGAGTCCATCAGATCAAGACTTCACTGCAACTGCAGCTGCTGAAAGTGGAGGCCACTCCACTACTTTCACTATCTTGAACTTAGAATGGAATCAATTCAGCCATATGACTCCATCTTCCATTTCATGAGGAAAACTACTGATAACAGAGCGGAAGGAATGACTATGTTCATGTTTCATTTCAGCCACTATAGTGAGGTGGTTTTAACCCCATTCTGATTATGGCAGGATTGCACGTAAAGTGTAATCGTACCCGAAAATGTGTTTGACTGAACTGTGATGAAACGTATCAATGCTGCTGTTAATATTGACAAAGTTTTGATACATTTTTTTATTATAAATATTACATTTTATGGGTTGAAAATGGCTCATCATGCCATCTACTGTCATCCTGAACCAATGCTGGCGTACAGTATCAGTCAAAAGATTGGACACACCGTCTCATTAAAAATGTTTTTTTTTTATTATGTTCTACAGTGTAGATTAATACTGAAGAAATCAAAACACATATGGAATTATGTAATAAAAATAAGGTGTTAAACAAACCAGAATATGTTTTCATATTTTAGATTCTTCAAAGTAGCCACCTTTTGCTTTGATGACAGCTTTGCACTCTCTTGCACACTCGGGTATTGTAACCACATGTCTGCGTGTTCCCAATCTGGCAGCCTTCCCAGGTCAGCCTGACTGCCTGACTGCCTGACTACTCATGCTTCCTCACTCACCAAAATATCAGCTCCCTCGCCACGCAGCAGTCATATGCTCTCTCACAAACCCGAGGTCTGTTCAGAGAGCCGCATCCCACTGCCACAGCACCACCTACCCCACACTGAGTCAAGGAAAAAAGGCAGCTAAGCCTCATCCCCAAGCCATCCGGCTTTACAGCATGGGGGAATCTGCTGAAGATCAGACAGACATTCTCAGACGGTGATATATGCCCTTGTGTGAGCCGTTTTCATCTACTCAGAATGTTATCCTTGTATAAACACCAGACGTATCATTTTCCAGATAGATCATAGGAGTCGTGCATGATATAAGTGAACTCTCTCTCCACGTCCATAGGCCAACGCCATCACTGGCACCCAAGGCAATTATCTTCTCCAGTGTTACCAGTGAGTGTTTGTACCAAGCATTTCTCTAGAAGCTCTCCAATGCATTTCTCAGCTTCATGAACAGTTTTCTTATTTCTTTGATGCCTCTGACCTTCAGTGACAAGGTTACCAGCCCTATACAAACCGCTAGAAATGTTTTTCTACTCTTTATTTTTTTTCTTTTCCGAATCTACACTCCCTGGTGTGACATACCTAGCCATGCAATGCATCATCATTCATCATGACTTTCACGATATGAGCAACTGGCATCATCACATAGTATTTTTCAAGCAGTTTTAAGTGTTTGGTGAATCCGACATGACACACTTGTACAGGACCACAGAAACAAGCATGTGAAAGCATGATAATTATGCAGAAAAAGTCTCATCAGAACCATACACGTTTCACATTTGTATTCATCGTTGATAGACACTTTCACCTAAATCAACCTACAACAGGCAGACAGATGCATTTTACCAAAGATTATGTGAGTACAAAGTAGGGCTGAACGATTAATTGCATTTGCGATTTAATCGCGATATGATAGAACGCGATTTTCTAACCGCAACGTTCGCGATTAAAAACGTGATTTTTTTTTTTTTTTTTTTTTTTAAGATGGTAAATTTTGCCCAGTGTTTAAAAAGTGCATGCCTTGTGTTTATTCTTACAATGACTTTGTTAAAATTGCTTAAATGCACAGTGGCAAAGCCACCAATTTGTTGTTCTTGATTCTGTAATAAGCAGTTAAATAAAAATTTTAATTGTGGGAAATAATATTTTACACTAAATGTATCTAATATTGTGTTGGTCATCATTCATTACGATTTGTTGGGAAAAAAATTAGGACAAAACAAAAAAAATCGCATATTAAAATCGCAATCGCAATATTTGGGGGAAAAATCGCAATTAGATTATTTCCCCAAATCGTTCAGCCCTAGTACAAAGTAACCATAAAATGAACCCCTGAGCCTGACATTGCTAAAACTGCAGGGGGGGCTACATTTTAATTTTAAACATTGACCCGGCAGATGGCTCCCGCTACCCGACACACTGCATCAGACTGGGCAGTGCTGGAGCAAGTCAGATAGCAAGACAGCCTCGCTGACCTAAGGTCTGTCAGAAGGAGACGGACATCAGCACCCCTGACCCGCCAGACCCGCTCTGAGTAATAATAGCATCAGGTTCAGCGCAAACAGACGCCCTGCTGCCCAGCAAATAAAACACTCCGAGCAGAAAGAAACAGAACATAATGTATCATCTGGTGTAGAGCATCTCACATCACTTATGGGGGACTTTTGGTATACATGTTACGATCGATGAACAACATTCCATATTACACTTTGTGACATACAGTCCCTTATTGGACGGAAAGTGCAGCCATCACATCCATAGCAGATGAAGAGGGAGAGGAGAGGAGAGGAGAGGAGAGGAAGTGCAGCCATCACATCCATAGCAGATGAGACCAGTAAGCTGGTAAAGAGACTGCATGTACATTCATGAGGATTTGGGAATAATGTGAGAAAACATATGTAGTGAAACTAAAACAAAAGCTGGAGATACTCTTTGTACTAAAACCAAAAAAAACAGCTGCTCCAACATTATTCAAGACCTTAGAGGGTGAGCAACAGCATTTCTGCATTGATTGGCCATTTGCCAGTGACACTACACGTCAATACTGTCACCACCTGAGGGCAAAACATAATTCCTGTCTTCCAAATGAGTTTTAAATGACCTTTCCTCTCTCCGCCAGGGAGACTGTGACTGGCAATAGATGTGCATATTTGTTTCTGAGGACACAAAAACGAATTATATGCATACTGCACATAAAAAACAGACCCTGAAACTGCATTCTTGCACAACACTCACCACAAGGTGAATGACTCATGGAATCACTAAGTTACCATTCCAAAAGACATGCCATGCTCAATCAATACTTGACCCAGGAACGAATTAGCCATTCCTGTGTTTACTGTTCACCGAGGGGCTGCGATGAGCTCCATCAGACCAAAGGGATGCCAAGACAATCTCATGTGAATTGGCTGTGTGGTTGATTGGCCATCCACGTGTGAAATATTACAACAGCAGTTTTATTCAATTAGAAATTGACAGCTATGTTCACCTTCACTCACCAGTCCCGATGCAAGTTAAACTGTACGTCGCCCATATGAGCAAATGGTTACATTTTGCACTGTGTTTTAGGTCTTCAAATGTTGTAACAGTGCAAGCTAAAAATAGGAGGAAAAACATCGAGGGGCTGCGATGGGGCCATCTTCTAACGAAGTCCCTCAGATTGCACAGCCACCTGTGGTCATGTGTGGCCTCTCTGCCTCAGTCCTATGGAGCTCCAGCCCTGTCCTCAGTGATCCTCTGCTCTGCTCCATCGCTCATGCTCAGCTCCCTTTGTCCTCACTCTCCCCTCTCTCTCTGCTCTTGGCAGAAGGCCATCTGTTCTCTCAATGCTGCTGCTCCACGGTTCCTCAGCGGCCCTGGAGAGATCTATAGACCACTGGACCAACACTAGGCATGGTCCCTACATGATGCATCCCCGCCTTCTCTGCCAAAGAAAATTGTTTTTTTTTTATGCTCAAGGGGTTTGCCAGCAAAAGATTCTAGTTCCAATTCCATCATATTCACATGATTAGAAGTCTTTGTTTAGTATTTCAGTCTGTTTTTTAATGTTGGTACAGCCTTTAGAAAGCAAAATGGAATCTCGTCAGGAGGTGCAGGACATTATAAGCTCCCTAAAGGATGGGTTGTCATTTACAGCCACAGTCAAAAAAAAGTAAAGCTTCTTCATTTTTCAGCTATACGAATGACAATCAAGAAGATTCATATGAAACAGCAGACAATAGGAAGGAAATAGCATCCTCTGTTTCATTTAAAGATGTCCTGTGCACAACTATGTGCAATGATAGTCTTTATTAGGGTCATAATACTGATTGAAAATCATTTAACGACACTGACCACTGAACAGTTTAGAAACACAGCACATCCTAGGACTCAGCAAAGTGTTGAAGGCTTTTATTTAAATGTGACTACTACATTTACAACTATAATATCTTACATATACATATGTATACTTACATAATACATATCCTCCATATGCAATCATGAGAACAAAACGGTAGTTTATCGTGTTCGGTTACGAGTTTTAAACAGGCAGACATTAGCATTGAGACTAAGCAGTTCTCATCCACACTAGGTGCTGATATTACACGTTTGCATTTTCCCTCTCGTAAAGTGTTTGACTATATCATCATCATGCTAATGTACTGCAGCTGTGCCGTGTGCTTATATTGACTCAAATTGCCGTGCTCCCTCTGCATTTAGGAAATTCTGTATATTCGGAGGCACTCTACCCATCCATCCATCAGTCCGTCCATCTGTCTATCCATCTAGCTGTTCTCCAGCTGTCTCTCCAGCCCCACGTAGATGAGCTGGCAGTGCAAAGCAACAGACCCACTCACTCTCACTCTCACACTCACCCTCACTCTCACACTCACAGGCATCCGCCCACAATATCCATCCTCCACCCAGTCAGATAGCCAGCCCCTCCAACATCTCTAATCTACACACGGTCTAGTTTTCCTTTTTTTTCCTTTCCCCTTTATCTCCATTTTTTTCACCCTCGTAAAAATTAAATGGTTTAGGGGCCAGGAAAGTGACGTGGTAATGAAATCTGCCAACGCTGTCGCCATCCATCGCCATCCGCAGGGTCACTATTATTATTATTATTACTTGAAACAGGGATTATGAAAAACAGTTGTTATATAAATATAATACCCGGCCGTAATCTAGGTTCCCTCCTCCCCTTCAGCAGTAGCCAGCTCCTGGCATGCGTGATGAGATAAGTCTAGCCTCGACCCTCCAGGGTTCATCTGATCCACCAGCAACATATAACGCCGTCAAAAGACACTATGCCAAGGCTGGACATGATTACATTTACATACAACACTTACTGTATATATCATATATAGTGAAGCGGGTTCCATTTTGGGGTCTTACTGGATGTACACACATGCATAAACATTCATGCAACACCAAGAGAAGGGGATGTAACGGGTCTCCATTTTGTGTGTGTGTATTTTTATTTTGTATCTGTATGTTGTGGGAGTACACATTAGAAAAGAGAGAGAGAAGAGAGAGTGAAAGAGAAGGGAGGAAGGAGAAAGCTAGAGAGAGATTGTGCGACAGCATGTGTGTGTTTTCTCTGTCCATGGATCCCGAGAGACGCAGCCACAAGCGCTGTCATGACGTCACCAGGGGGATAAACAACCTCTGACCCACAGTGACCTGCTCGCTTAGCAACCGTCTCAACAAACCAACAAAAGCGACGTGCTGGTGACAAGGAGTCAATTCTGGCGGCAGGAATGACACGAAAAGCTCTCCCAACAGCCCTTCACCAATCTATGGGCTTTCAGTAGGGCTGCCTCAGTAGGCTGCCTCCCTTAACGAGGAGGAGGAGAGAGGGCAATCTGGGAACCTCTTAGAATTTACAGGCATGCTATGAAATGCACACAACTCTACACACAACTTACTCTTGACATTTCATCCTCCCCACTGGCAGGAGAGCATAGTGAATCAGCTGTGAGTATGGCTAGCTGCATTCTCCCCACTCACAGGAGAGCATACTAAATCAGCTATGAGTATGGCTAGCTGCATTCTCCCCACTCACAGAAGAGCATACTAAATCAGCTGTGAGTATGGCTAGCTGCATTCTCCACACTGACAGGAGAGCATACTAATCAGCTGTGAGTATGGCTAGCTGCATTCTCCACACTCACAGGAGAGCATAGTGAATCAGCTATGAGTATGGCTAGCTGCATTCTCCACACTGACAGGAGAGCATACTAAATCAGCTATGAGTATGGCTAGCTGCATTCTCCACACTGACAGGAGAGCATACTAAATCAGTTGTGAGTATGACTAGCTGGGTGTAGGTATTTTCATAGGCTAATGTGTTGTGAGACAGTATCATGTGATACGTGCTGCAACTGTCTGATAGTTGGGCAATTACTGACACGATTATATAAAACAGCTCCCGGCTGGACTTTTGCACGGCTTCAGTTGCAGACAAACCACTGGGACCTTCTGGAATTTCATTTAAAGTACAGTCAATGTACCGGTAGTTTAATTTGCACTGTGCTTTTTTCAATCTCAGGCTGAACCAAACGGGTCTGCCGACATGCCGTCTTAAATCCTTAATGGTAGAACCCTCTGAGGGAAAAGATGTTTTGAGTTTGAGTTTGTTCATTGGGCGCTAGTCTTACTGCCATATCTGACTGTCAAGAAGCTGATACATCTCTAAACAACTCTCTTCTGACAAACTACGGGATATATCACAGCAAAACCCCACAGAACAATACCAGGAAGAGATCATGAGGCAAGACATGACACACCTATTAATTTCCCCACCTGAAAACACCTTCCTAAAAGCCATTCATTCTGCTAAGACTGACGGCAAAACATAAAAGCAAAACATCAGTTATACATGTGTGGCAGTGAGCAATGTGATCATCATTAAAAATCCAATTTTGGGCATTGACGTGTTCAGCGCCATAAGCTGACTAACTGCCTCCTTAATTAGGCATTTTACTCCAAGGGCGCATCAGTACTGCAGGGCAACAACTCACATGGGATAGCTCCGCACACCAGACACGGGCCAAAGTGTTCATAAAGAAAAATGGCAAATTAAGTCCCCTGCTTCTACACACCGCCATCACGTCTCTGAAGTGGAGTTTGTTTGTCTCCGGTCTCAGTGACGACTCCCCTGAGCGTCCCGCTAACGTGAGGAGTCCCCGCTAAAGCATTTAAATGGAGAAATAAAATGAGTAAACCATGTTTAATCTAAGCGGTGTACCATCTAAGTGGTAAAGTCATTTTTGCACACATTAAAATGACTGGAGGTCTGTTCCTGATGAGGCCATTTAAAGGTTCTTAATAACTCCCCACAAAGTAAAAAATAAATAAATAGAGGATTTGATTTTCTCTCGGTTACGCCAGTAATCCACTGTCGGCGAGAGCACTGGGTTACATGTCAGAGAGATTAGCTCTGTTGTAGAAACGATCCCAACATCTGGTGAGAGAAAGAGAAAGAGAAAGAGAAAGAGAGGGAGAGAAGAGAAGGAGAGAGGGGTGCGGAGTGGCAGGAGTCCGAGGGGAGGAGAGGAGAAAAGAAAAAGAGAAGATAATATGTGAAAAATAAAGAATCGGGAAGGGGAAATATGGATGAGAAAGCCATGCATTTATACAAGAGAGTGAAATGAGAGAGAAGGGGTAAGTAGATGAAGGGGGAGAAGACAGACAGAAATAAGAGTTAGGAGATAGAAGAAGGTCAGATGCAGAGGAAAAAGAGGCAGGGAGAGCAGGGAGAGCAGGGACCGACACACAGAGGGTGAATCCGAGAGAAAAGCATTGTGCTTGGCAGACGTGGGACACTAATACTGAACAGATGTCAAGTAAGGCAAGGTCAGGTGAAGAAGCCAGGCTCTACCTCATGAACAGATGTGTCCTCTCTCAGTTTGTTTGGGAGAGCGTGACTGCGGACACAAGTGGAATAACACGAGTGGCCATAAACTGGACGAGGAGCTCCATCAGACCAAGGGATGCCAAGACAATCTCGTGTGAATGGGTTGTGTGGTTGATTGCCATCCACGTGTGAAATATTACAACAGCAGTTTATTCAATTAGAAATTGACAGCTATGTTCACCTTCACTCACCAGTCCCGATGCAAGTTAAACTGTACGTCGCCCATATGAGCAAATGGTTACATTTTTGCATTGTGTTTTAGGTCTTCAAAATGTTGTAACAGTGCAAGCTAAAAAGAGGAGGAAAAACTCTTACTTTGAGTGTTTATGTTTTTCTTCTTCATTAAAGAACATGATACTCCAGTGTAATCAGATTAGGTCTACCTGGGTGGGTATTGTGCACGTTACAATTTCTCGTTAAACAAACAGCGCAACGACAGTCCATGAGAACAAGCGCACACAGATGTCTTGATAATTGCAAGCATCCTTCTCTCCTCTCTTGATTGGGAGAAATATGGAGAAGCAGAGTGAGAGAGGCTCAGAGAGAGAGAGGGGGGGGGGGGGGAATCTGACGGTGTGTGAAGGCGCAGTCATCTGAGAGAGGTTAATTGGCATTACTTCAGCTTGATTATGGCGCCATTAGACTGAGAGCAGGTGTTGAGGAGATCAGGTCCCCTCCAGGGAAAACACAGAGGTGACTATGGGGACACCCAGCCAACTCCTAATCATTCCTCCCAAACAAACATGAAGGAAAACAGGCATGTTCTCTTAAGAACACTGACACACTCACACACACACACACACACACACACACACACACACACACACACACACCACACACACACACTGACACACACACACACACTGACACACTCAAACACACACACACACACTCAAACACACACACACACACACACACACACACACACACACACACACACACACACACACACACACACACACACACACCTCCGTCACCTATACACTCTAGAGACGGCTTTATCCTCATCACATTCTAGCTTCCCTATAAGCTGTAGGTAAACTACAAGACAGGCACTGGAAAAAAGGGAGTTCCAGTTCTGTGTGACTGCTTCGGGTGACATTGAGGTGTTAGTTAAAGGCCATTTATTCAGCCCACTCGTGGCCTCCTGTTGTTGCTTTGCAAAAGCAAGGTGTTCTAGGGAGGGCGTTCTTGACCGTTTCCATGTCAACAAAAGCTTCATTGTGCTGTACCACAGGCAGAGAAGATGCCTGCACATTGTGGGACAGGAGTCCCATCAACAGTTGCCCTAGCAGTGTCTGTTGACAGTGACACACACTCATACAAAGACACAACACACACACACACACACACACACACACACACACACACACGGAATTATCTCCATGACAGCACTAATTTGGGTAAGGGAAGCCACCTATGATTTGCAGACAGGCATGGAGGAGAATGGAAGGATATTTACATTTCTTCATCAAAAGACTATATCCAAAACACCTTGACCACAGGAAAACATGTCCATCTCCACATGTTAGAGAGATAATGGCTGTGTGTGTGTGTGTGTGTGTGTGTGTGTGTGTGTGTGTGTGTGTGTGTGTGCGTGCACTCTACTCATGCACCCAGAGGGGTTGTAGCGGCCTTTTCTACAAGCAGATCAACAGGAGCTGACTGAGAGGAGAGGGAGTTAAAGATGCCTGGAACAAGAAGGAAATCCTTAGATATACAAGAAGCAAGAGAGGAGAGGAGAGGAGAGGAGAGGAGCACGCAGAATGAGAATGAGTGTCCACACTTCTCTCCGTCTGAAAGCTAAATATGAAAAATGAATAGGCTGGCTCTCTAGCCTGACATAATCATTACCATTCTCTCACACCGATCCCTCTGGGAACGTCAACTTTTACAGCGGCAAAGAAGAGAGAGAGAGAGAGAGAGAGAGAGAGAGAGAGAGAGAACAGAACCAGGGGTGCTGGAGGAGTAAGAGAGGGATTGGAAGATTATGAGGAGCAGCAGCTGGAGACTTGACGAGGGCACCAGAGGAGGCAGGGTGCGCGGGGAGGAGAGGAGAGGAGAGGAGAGGAGAGGAGAGGGAGGGAGAGAGGGAGAGGGCGCGAGAGGAGAGGAAGAGAGGAGAGAAGAGGAGGGGAGGAGGCGCGCGGAGAGGAGAGGAGAGGAGAGGAGAGGAGCGGAGAGGAGAGGAGAGGAGAGGAGAGGAGAGGAGAGGCGGAGAGGAGAGGAGAGGAGAGGAGAGGAGAGGAGAGGAGAGGAGAGGAGAGGAGAGGAGCGGAGAGGAGAGGAGAGGAGAGGAGAGGAGGCAGCAGCAGCTCTGATCCCCTGAACTCAGAGACAGACAGCAGCTGAACACATGAGCCTGATGCACACACAGCTAACACAGCTAACACCACCACAGCACCAGCACCACCCACCAAACGCATCAGGCCAATTAAGAGAAGGAGGCATCATTTAAATGCTTTATGAATGTGAACGAGCATTCCATCCATAATGGATGAAAAACTAAATCAGTTAATTATTTGTAATTTATTACTGAGGGAAAGACATTAGTGCCAAAGCAGAGAAAAAAGCACAAACCTATCGAGAGCCTAGTTGGGAATAACCATATCCTCAATATTATCGTCAGAAAGAGCTCACCTCATTCATACACCACCTACAAGTAGAACAACAGGGGATGACATTGACCTCTGGAGATGAACTACAAAACCAGGCTAGATTTTGCTCATTCATGGAATTCTAAGCAATTTTCCTTATGGGAAAATAAAATGGGGATTAAATAATCACACTTACCAAGCTGTTAGTAATTACGTACTCTGAAATGCTCCCGTTTTGCCACACATACTTTTGTTGCCCAAATTTGAGTGGATCCTGTGGATCCTCACAAAAGACACCTTATTTTTTTTACCAATTTTGCAAAAACCCTTTCATTTTTCCAAAGTAAAGTTTTCTTTGAAACCAGGATGTGTTCAAATGCTTCTCGACTTCTTGAGCTTCTTCGGGACGACTTGCATACTGTATTCTCAAACACAGAAAATCGCTTAGACCCCGGAAGTCCATAATGGACTTTAAAGTGACAATCCATCCTCAGAGGTCCATGACTAAGCATGCACTGTCTTTAACTAAGATAAAAGGATGCAATGCCAACACTACCAAACAAGAGAAGACCATGAGTCCTAAAGAGACACACTAGTCTAGTTGATGCTGTGTCATCATAAAATACTGTCATACTAACAATGAACTCTAGCTATAGTCCTGAACAAGAGCCCTGAAATGTGATCCAAACTACTAAAGTACTAGTAGTTGAATGTAGTTGAGCTAGTAGAAGCATTATTAGACCATCATGAGTGCAATTACATATGAGCATCATGTTTATAACATCAGTTTATAAGACATATCGCTAAAGAAAAGCAGATGATGTTTGTTTGTTACCTTGTATTTGGGCAAAAGGGCCTCTCTGTCTCCACTGTGAATGTATGGCGACTATTGAAGGTTTAAAGATGCGACCCAGCTGGAGGTGTGAGATGGCAAAACTCATAAGGGAACACACCAGAAGACACATTGGCTATGACGCTAGTGGTCATGGTTATTCAGTTTTGTGGTTGAAGCACTTCTCTACGCCAAAACTGAGTCTGTTTTAAAAGGACAAACCACAACCATCACACTGGCAATGGCATGCATACTGACACCAAAACACCAAACACGGCTAAATATAACAGAGGAACATAGTTAGCATAGCTAAAAACTGCAGCATCAAACTGTTGTATCATGCTATGAATCATCCATTTTGGTGCCGGATGTGTTGGGGATGTCACCGTGGCAGGCTTGTGCCTTCAGAGGCATGGAGACTCTGGCCTAATCCCTCTCTCTAACTGAATTCATTATGTAGGCTAAATGGCAGGCTGTATGAGTGCATGTGTGTGTGTTTGTGGGGGGTATCAGGATGAGGGCACCATGGGCGATGTCCTCACAGAACCTCATACACTTGCACTGATTGCCTAATCCCTCTCTCTCTAACTCAGGGGTTTTCAACTGGTTCTGTCCCAGGGACCACCATTCTGACCAGAAAGTAATCCGCGGCCCACTGATGTGCCAGTGATTCCCAAAACAGTTTACAGTCCCGTACCCTTCTTTTTCATGTTTGTAACCGCCGCCGTCACGCCCCCTCCCCCCGCACGCATATTCTGCCTATAATACTACGTGTAATTTCTTCGCTGAATATGGGTCTACATCAGTATTTTGGGCAATGCGACTTGGCTATTCAGACATAAATATGTCGACGGGCCCAGGTATATTTATAAAAATAAAAAAAGTCAATGGTGAACTGATCAACATAGGCCACGGACCCCCTGGTTGAAAACCCCTGCTCTAACTGAATTCATTATGTAGGCTAATGGCAGGCTATGAGTATGAGTGCATGTGTGTGTTTGTGGGGGGTATCAGGATGAGGGCACCATGGGCGAAAGTCCTCACAGAACCATCATACACTCGCACTGATTGCCACCGTGATTCATCCATCTTAGTCACAAGCAAGCCAGCAATCAAGAGCCCAATCAATGCTTCTATTGAGCTTTAGGTGGCTTTCAATACAGAGCTAAGAGTATCACCCACTGTGCAGTATACCCACGATTCATCACCATTCATCAGTAATGCAAACACAGCTCCAAAGGGCCAGTCTGGTGCATTCTAGAGGACCGGCGTCTACCCACTGCAATGCTTTGCCAGCCAGACGTCTGAGCGTACACCTAACAGTGTGGCCCTCCTTGTTGCAGGGGGGTTCAATCTCAGATGGGTTGGGGCGTACTAGACAGTTTGTGATGAGAAGCGTTCACTGAGTGGAGTTATTGCAACCAGAACTCTTTGCCACACATTTCCACTTCGTTCCACGCCAGGGGGGTTGAACTCCCTCCTGAGGGACTGACAGGAGCCAAGATGGAGATTTCCTGTTTATGGAAAGTGAAGGCGTCTAGAGTATTTGGGTCCCCAGCTGATGTTCTGTTTGTCTGTAAACACTCATTTGACCTTTCAGCTTCCTGTCAGACAAACCCCCTGTCAAAGTAAGAGTCCCGGTACAGTACGTCGTGATTCATACATGTCTATTAGATTTGCCTGGTGGGAAACAGAGAGGAGCCAGTGCCATGTCATATCATGTCAACAACAGCCATTTGGGTCACATGCATCACTATGCACAAAGCCAAAAAAAAAAAATGGTCACGCCACAAATGGACACTTTGCACAACCACTGACGACGTTCATTTACAACTCAAAGCTTAAAATCTCAACAGCAAATTCAATAGCATATTCAGCAGCATATTCTTTGAAATGTAGAGCCATACACTTCACAACAGACCTTAGTTCAACACTGGAGCGAATATTCAATAAGGAGATTTCATTGGAAAGCGGTCCACTTCTTGGAACTTCACACTAGCCTAACATTATTTATGGCTACCCACAGATGCTTCTCTGTGAAACATTCACCACTGATTGAAACTGGACTGTCGTTTGCCTTTCCAAGAAAATCAAAGTGCAATCTTGCTAGCGCACCGAAGGAGATTGAAAGGCACTAAATAAGACTTCGCTCTGAGCTGACAATCTGGAAAATATTACAATCACAATGATGGCAGGGTTTTACAAGTTCCATCTCAGTAAATGACTTTTTTAAGACACAGTGATGGCTCCGGAAAGCAGACAAAGCACACTGATTAAGGCAAAGGGATGTCATTCTGTAGGAGTTCTGGATTAAAGGTTTGTCTTTAAAAGTGACAACGGTTGAATGTCGGAACGACTGCTCATAGGATCCATTGGCCATGTTCTGTTCTATGCTATAAATCGTTTTACAAATTGCTGAAAAGGAGTTTCGAATCAGCAACTGTTTGGAACGCCTGTCAGGTGGTAGCCACTCAACACACTTCTCTTAGTTAGCAGTTTGAAGAGAAAAAAAAAAGTTCAACAGTTCAACTCGGTTCTGGAGCATGCTGGTAACCAATATGCAGTGTTGTTGGCCTTAGCAACATACAGGAAACAAGCACCCACATACAGCACAACCTCAATCACTCGAAATACATTTTCTTTAAGCAGCAGAAGCAAAGACTCATGTGGTTAGTAGATAACAAAAAGAGCATGTCATCACTCTACACTCGTGCGTGCACTGTATTCACACTGCCTCTGGAGTAAACGAATCTGAGCACACTCAAATCCACTCTAGTAGTTACACAAACTTTCCTCCACGTGTGCAAATCCTATGTGAGGCCAGTGTGCACACAAAGCTCAGGGAATCCACCAGCTTGAGCCAGACTAGACTATGAATATGAATGACAGCTGTCACTCTTGTGAATGACAGCTGTCACTCTCCTTGGTGGTTTGTCGATAACACTAGAATAAAAGAGAGAAGAAGAGGAATGAAAGACTCGCGCACAGATAGGTTGGCTCTTCCTTTGCCATCAGTGCCTCGGATCATAGACAGCAGGGCACGAGCTTGGTCAGTAAGACGAGTAAAACCTCAGACAACTCTATAGCAGCCAAAGTGAAGGTTGGGCTACTCTCTGTAGTTCTATGGGTCAACAACCCCCATTAGAAAACACATCTTCCAAAGCTAGGGTGTTCGTCCAGACGCACCACGTGTCCTGTGTGTTGTTGTTGTTTACATCCTTCAGATGACTGTCTCCCAGGATGGACACCTATAATAACATCCTTGTGTATACATCCTTGTAAGTCGCTTTGGATAAAAGCGTCTGCTAAATGACTAAATGTAAATGTAAATGTAATAACTACATCCAATATGGCCATCTAATCCAGGAGATAGTTGCAGGTGAGAGTTTACACCAGACTTCTGTCAAAGGGGGCTGTTTCTCTGGGCAAAGTATTTCATCTTTACACATAATCAGAAGGGTTAACAGATATTACAGCAAAAAGCTAATTTGATTTGACACCTCAAAAGTAATATTTCAGTACTTTTTTTCAATTATTACTTAACAATAATGACTTTGTTTTATGTTCTATTGGTGTCTGAAAATCTTGGTCAGTCAAAGTCAAATCAAAGTCAGTTGGTAGGGCTTGACTTGAAAAAGATTTTGACGTTTGAATGACAATCAATGTTAATACAGTCATCATCAATCATTTCTACTCTTCGCCCAGAATCAGACAGAGCCTGTTGTTGTATGGAGCAGCTCAAAGCTCACATGGTGTTTTGTGCTCCAAACAGAAATGTCACAGCATAAAAACATTTTAAAACTCAAGGTCAAGGTCATTTTTACAGAGAGGAAGTTCAGCAGAGACAAAGATGTCCTGTTGGCTGTCTGCCAGAAGAAGACACAAAATGGACAAAATAAATCATTTAACAGGCCAATATTTATCCTCTCCCCCTAGGTTAAGTGAAATGACATCAATGGCAATGCCTATAGGCCTGTCTTGATTCTCTCTCTGTGAGACTGTGGTGATTTAGCTTGGGGGAGGGGTGGTGGGTTGGTTGGTATAAGCAGCTAAAAAAGAACCTTTGAAAGGCTGGGGTGTGTTAAGCTTAGTTAAGCTAAGTCATAGTAACATGGGTGGCTATGCTTGAAACCTATTGGAACAGGATACTGGCACCATTCCGTCAAGTTCTTTCTGGGGAGTTATTCTCCCGCAGTAATGTAAACAGTCAACAGTCAACAAATCTCACACAGCAACAGTCCACACACTACAGTTTAATCCGAGATACTGAGGTGATTAAAAAACAAAGTGAAGAGGACTGACGGTGACACCTATCGCACAGCACACAGATTAGAATCTTCCCCAATGCCTCGTGAGAAATATAGTTGTAATGAATCAAATGTAAAAAAAAGGACCACTTCAATATTTTCTCTTGTCTGTCATGTCTGGGTTTGTTTTGGAGGGATATTGTGTGGGGTGGGGTGGGGATTTGTACTGTGTGAAGGCTGGGGGATAGTCCTGTATTATCCCCTCGTCTGTGCAATGGAACGGAACCAAACTGAGAGAAGGAATTATGGTCACCAGAGGCAGAGAGCTTATTATACCAGGTCTGCTGCTGTTGCCACCGCCACCGCCAGTGCTACCCGCCGAGGTGCTGAGGATTTACATACATACATACATACATACATACATACATACATACATACATACATACATACATCAAGAAATCCTAGTGCCAGAAACACTACCTCTAGTTCTCAAAAACCGAACCGAGAGAGAGAAGCAGGGAGTGGAAGACTAGTGTTAAATAAAGGGTTTCAATCTAACCTGAAGGAGAAGATGATGTTCAGGTGTGTTCAGACGTGTACAGTGAGCTGTGCAGTAAACTGTTCCCAGCTGCCAAAGAGGACATACGTGTAGCACTTGAGCAGAGACCAGGACTACTCTCAAGGGCCATTACCCCTCATCTCTCTGCCTAACCACACATAACACACCATATCTCTCAAGACCACTGCCAGTAAGAAGGCTTGGCTGCCTATAAGAAGGCTTGGCTGCCAACAACTTTTGGCCAAATACTGAATAATCATAGTAACTACATTCTCAGAGAACAGAGTAAAGTAAATAAAACTATTTTTATTTGATAGCTGCCCTTTTAGCCACTCATCTACTAACAATTGACATTTACTAATTAAATGTCAGCATAATCACTGGTTAATTGCAACCCTCCCTGGCTAGACAGCTCAATTCCATAGATTACTTCTATTTGATAACGAATTCCTGCGGAGTGAATGATAATTGATTAACATGGCACGGAGATTTAACCTCGCCAGTGTTTAATCTGATTGCTAACAGCTGGGATTGAATCATTCACTCAAGCATGCCTGGCTTTACTTCTATGGGGTGGGCCATTGCCAGCGGCTCAGTTCGCTCAATGGACGGCCCACCATAGATTGTGATGCCGTGTTGTTTATGCCATTAACTAGATCTGACTTCGAGTCTGCCTGTGAGGATCGGCCCTCAGCAGCAGCACGACTGGGAGATGGAGAAGAGCACAATGACTCACACGCGGAGATCACCGCAGGGCCGTAACAAGGAATTATGGGAAAACAAAAGGCAGGAGACCAATAGAGATGAGGCATCAAGCATCATGTGAAACCATGGTTACACGCACACTCACATGCAGGCATACACTAACACACACTGGCGATCCTATGGTAAGTCACAGGACAGGATTACTCATGTGTGGCCTGTAAAGAGCCGAGGGTGGAAAGTCTCTATGAAATCTCCCTGAGAAGAGACTGTCACCCACTCGTCACACACTCGTGTGTGGAGCTCACACTGATCCCAACCTGTGGCTCTAGGAAGGCGTCCTCAGCCCAGCACATCTTCATCCTCTCTTCCTCTCCTTCAGTTGGTCACACTCAGTGTTTCCCAGTCAATGTCCTTCCCCTCCGTTCTTCTTCTCTGTTAGTGTGGTCAGTGTTTTTGTGTCTGTTGTTGTGTGCCAGCGTTTTTTCTATCTTTCATCTCTTCATTTTTGGTGACTTTCTGTGACCTTTTTCTCCCCGTTTCAACTCCCACCGTTTACTTTTTTTCATTTTTACCGTTTCTCTTCCCTTCTCCGCCCATCTTTCCCCTCCCTCGCTCTCTCTCTCTCTCTCTCTCCATCTGTCAGTGCATCTCATTAGAAGCAGCGGTGATGAAGTAGGGAGAGCAGACAGGAGAAGAGAGGGACCGTCTGTGGAGAGATTGGTATGTCTGCAGTGTGTTTGCACAACAGAGAGAAAGAAAAATGAAAACAAATTAAGAAGACGATTTAGAAAAACACATCATTATGAGTAGGGGGGGGGATATACAGCTTAAACTCGTTTGACCTCAAAACAACGTGGAGGTGGAGTAACTTGCTTCTCTGACAGATATGAACATAAATCCTAAATGACTTTGTCCTCATCTGTCCATCTCTCTCTCTTTCACACACACACACACACACACACACACACACACACACACACACACACACACACACACACACACACACACACACACACACACACACACACACACACACACACACACACACACACACACACACACACACACACACACACACACACACACACACACAGAGACATGCATATTGTTTCTGTGTCATTGCTGCTTTGAGGTCTTGTCTTTAAGGTTTGCTCCACTCGTCCTTCCGAGTATAATTTAGAATTTAAGCCTGAGCTGTTATTCCTCTGACTGCCTGATGCCAGTTGTCAGATGACAACAGCCAGATGGTGAATCTGTGCCAACAGGAAGTTAAAACGCGGATCTTGCAAAAGCTGCAAAGTCATTCTGGATAAACAGTCTTTTGTGGAAACCAGAATGGAAAAAGAAGGCTTTCTGAGGTAATGACTTCCATCGCCATAATTGTGACCTCAATTCAGCAGACTTCTTCCTGTATGACCTTGATTTGGGACCAATTTTGGGAGGCTTTCTTGCATCTCCGCTGGCTTCTTCTACGAGTATTCACCCCTTAACCACCCCTTATAATCTGTTCTTTTTTCAGGTCATCCTTTCTTATTCTTCCCAATCTTATTTTTTCTCACAGCACATCTTTTACATCGTTTACTCGCTCTCTCGCTCTCTCGCTCTCTCTCCCCTTCACAAGTACACATGTACAGACAGAAGCACGCAAACATACCGAATCTCTTACATCAGCATTACGAAATATCCCAATAACACAAGCATGAATGATGCATGTAACGAAACTGCTCTTTTCCTGTGTGTCTGCATGAGCGATTACTCTTGTGCTATGACTTGTCAGCATCTTTAAAACAGAACCTGTGGCAGTAATGGACGGTTAAACTGGCGGCCAAAACACTCAGATGTGTTTGTGGCCCCTGTGAAGTGCAGGCCTATCAGGAGCTGTGGCAGACAGAAGCTGGGTTCTCAGAGAAGAGAAGAGAGGAGGCAGGTAAGGCTTTCAGTGTGCCAGGGCTTCGTACACAGCCATATGCTGCCCTGTCAACCAGTCACTCCAGGGCTCCAAATTAATGCCCAAGCCCGAGGGGCACACACGCAGCCCTTAAAAGGACTCTGGGCCAGGGAAAACAGGCAAAGCCGTCTCTGACACTAGGCACAGGAGCACTCTTTTGCTGAGACGGTGTAGATGTGTTCTATTAAGGTCTAAAAGCTTGTCATGTTTTATTTTCTAACATTTTTCTAGTCAGGCAGCTTTCCCTGGAGCGACTTACAGTGCAGAGAATGTGAATAAACATTGGACTGTATGTTCTCCTGAGCAACTGAACATAGGAGTGTGGTGTTCCGTACTGTGGTGTTCCGTACTGAGCAACTGAACATATGAGTGTGGTGTTCCGTACTGTGGTGTTCCGTACTGAGGAACTGAACACATGAGCGTGGTGTTCCATACCGTCTGTTCTCCTGAGGAACTGAAGATATGAATAATAATCATTGAACTGTGTGTTCTCCTGAGCAACTGAACATAGGAGTGTGGGGTTCCGTACTGTATGTTCTCCTGAGCAACTGAACATATGAGTGTGGTGTTCCATCTGCCATGTTCAACCAGTGAATCTACATCTACTTTTTCTAAAGCTGTCAAATTTGAAAACATCGAACTCAAGGAACCTCATTTCCACTACCTCCCCTAACCATGTGCTGTCAACCCACAAGCATGAAAAAAACGTCAACCATTTGGAAGAACTGAGTTCATTTCTAGGAATGGATGCCTGGTGGTGGAGGTCAGTCAGTTCCTGTGGTGAGTGTGAGACAGAACAGTGAAAAAAAAAAAATGGCCACAGTTTCTCCATGGAGCAGCCTCCAGTCAGATGACCCAGAGTTTGGCTAGATAGAAAATGGCCAACTCCTTTGACTGTGCCACTCCTTTGGCATGTCGTCTTCCACAGACAGTGCCTGCTTTGTTCCCCACGATCTCGAGAGCCAACTGCATACGTATTTGGCTGACTCCACTGCCAAGGGCTTGAACCATCTCTCTCTGTGATGGTCAGGCGCAACTACCAAGGAAGCCAAAAAAACACAATAACAACTTGTTTTTGTCAATGTAACCCACCTTCAGGAAAGTTGTGAGCTTGAGAGCTAGCTACACTGTGCATCTGTGACCAGTCTGCCTCGGTTAGTTGGCGCACCTCATTTGTTAGGAGGCAGGGGTGCGCTGGAGGACATCAAGAATAGAGCATCCTGCCCTTACTGATGTCCAGTTACACTGCAGTCTGCTGCACCTTGTGATGTATGGGAACATCCAGACACCCCAGGGATAAGAGGTGTGTACTCATGCCCACACACACTCACACACACACACACACACACACAGACACAGACACAAACAGACACACACACACACACACACAGACACAAACAGACACACACACACACACACACAGACACACACACACACACACACACACACACACACACACACACACACACACACACACACACACACAGACACAGACACACACACACCACAGACACACACACACACACACACACTCTCCTCCTGCAACTCAATGAGACCCAAGGCCATCCTCCCCTGTGTCTCCCGGCCTCATTTTTACAAAGTATCCACAGTCGGCAAAAAATAAACCACAATCACTCTCCTCTCTGTACCACAGAGCCACGGCTGTCACCGAGCAGCTGCAGGTTTAACACCTGAATCACCAAACCAGTCCATCCTCTACGGCAGCCATGGCTGCTTCTCAACTTTTAACTTCCTTTCAGAAGAATGACGAGCTAAAGAGCAGGCGTTTATCCCCCAATCTGGTGATTTAATGACGCTTTTCACTCGGTGTCACGACCCTGAGACACTGATGCCGTGTGCCATCTGTGAAAGACGTCAGGCGTGATGGGGACGCAGGGACATGGACAGGCGCATATGAAAGACAAACAAAAGGGGACGTGAGCGGAACCTGGCACCAGGCTGGGTGAACCTGCAGCAGCCTGTCTAATTAGCTAACGCAGCGCCTGCTCCTCGCTGACCCGCCTCGCTTTTCTATTCAATTTCTATTCAGCCGTGTCACCGCTGCCATGTTTGTTCGATCGAGGCGATGACTAAGCCGTAGCTTTGCACAAAGTGGGGCACTCAATGGAGACGGCACTGTGAACATGGCCCAAATAATGACAGTGATATGAATACAAATGATCTGGCAATGACTGCAGATGAAAAGATCTGCAAATAAAAGAAATGACTAAGATGTAAAACTACGGTCCAGGACTAATACCTACTAAACTGATGAATGAACATGACGGGACATTGGTTTTGGCCTAGAACAGGCCATGCAGAACTGCAACTCAACTGAGAGCACAAACACCCGAGACAAAACCTGCTGTCAAAGTTTAATCACAACAAACAGTTAAACTCCCCTGCAAAGACACACACAAACAGAGACACAAACATACAGTACATGCACAGAGCACAAACAGATCCATTATTTCTCTGATTCTAATGAAAATGTCACTCAAAAGCTTGGCTGCAAACTGTGGCCTTAAGCAACTACCCGCAGCAGATCACCCTCTCCAGACAAGGAAACTACAACCCTCCTTTCATCATGGATTTATGAAGCTGTCAGATATCCAGCCAGCACAACATAATAATCAGTTGGAAATCAGAGGAGACTTCAGCCAAGCTGATCGATAATGCCATCTGGAGAGTGCCCCGGCACACTGGCCTTGATGTAAAGGGCAAACAGTAGGGAGGTCAACGCACATCCATACAAATAAACTAGTAGTAAGACACCATTCAAACTACAGACAGGGCTTTATCAGCCCGGAATGGCTGTCAGTCCCTGGCTCAAGCATGTTTTGTTGTTACTGCATAATACAGGGACACCATAAAACATTCAATTTCTCTGTCCGCTCCTCTAAATATGGGTTAAAAATTGTTCTTCATTAGGTTTCAGTTTTACAGAGAAAGAGGAAGGGTGGATTCTGTGTCACGCCGGGAGTTGAGGAAAACCCCATCTGTACAGTTCCTCTTGAGCAAAAACAACTTTGAAATGAAACTAAAGTAGCATACAAATCTTCTCCAGAATGTTCTTCAGTCAAATAACAGAAACACATTAAGTTATTAAGTGCAAAGCAGTGCTTACACAGTAACGTATTTATGCTTACGGTGTTTGTGATTAGCTACCACATCAGAAAAGTCTGAAAATAGCTGACTGAAGAAACACAGAATAAACTACCCAGTGCTTTGCCAAAATACTTCCTTATTTTCAAGTACAATGGACTGAATGAATACAATTTGAAAAGACAATACATCCACATCAACAGAAAGTGAGACGACTACCCTGAAACTGTGTAGAGAACTGAAAATGTGTCAGTTGAACTACATTCAAGACACACAGTAGTTATCCAATGCAAAGCAAGATCAGAGTTCACAGACACACACACCCAGACACAGACACAGACACAGACACAGACACAGACAGACAACCCACTGTGTGGCCCTATGGATTTCCCTTTTTAAAAGAACATAGCCATCTGAAGAAGTGTTGTTTTGTTTGTTTGTTCCAGGCACCCTCTCCACTAAGGCTAAGTACTGACAAGAATCTGGCAAAGGAATTAACATTTGTCTCTATATCATTAAAAAAAATAACTAAAAGTGCTTGCTGGATTCTTTAGGTAAACAAATTAAGTACATTAAAACATTATATTACTTTAAATGTGATACCATACAGTTTCACAAAACATAAGATCGCAATACTCAAATGTATCAATATTTTCTTCCCCTTACTCTCCACCCATCATCCCAGAATGTATGGTTTTCATTAGGGCTGGAGTAATGGCCATCAGAGAGATGGATGGGGATGGTGACCGCGCACTAACTGATGGAGGCTGCACCAGCCCCCACCTCCTCAGGGCAAAGCCAGAGAACGCTTGGCTCTTACAAAGCCAATGATGTATACACATGTCCGAGTGAACGCACATAAGCACCACATTCACCAGGCTCAGTTATAGGTTAATTAAGCAGAAACAAGGGGGAACACACACACACACACACACACACACACACACACACACACACAACCTGGTAAAAACAATAGCCCACTCCACAAGCACAAACAAACTAATGCAAGTACTTGAACTCATAAACAGACACACACACTATAACACATTTCACTTCACTTCACAAATGCACATATGTCAATGCACGCTCACACAAACCTAATAACACAACTCCACTACAGGCATAGTAAGAACACATCCCTTTTCATAAACAATTGAACACACACACACACACACACACACACCACACACACACACACACACACACACACACACACACACAAACATACACACACACACACACACACACACACACACACACACACACACGCACACACCCCACACACACACGTCTTCTCAGACGCAGGTTGGTTCATCAGGCATCTCCTCTCCATGTCCCCATCTATTTCTCCCATCACCTGGGAAACAATGTGCAGGGATGTCCCAGAAGTCGATAATGACAAGCATCCTCTCTCCAGCTGAGCTATAGGCAGCTCTCTCTCTGTCTCTCCCTCACAAACAAACACACAGGGTCACATCAGGAGGGCTCCTCTGATTCTTCCTCATGCAGTGGCTTCTTAATGACGGGCTCATTACGCCTCCATTGGAGGCGTAACACTTACTGAGACCCTCTCGGTGTGTGGTTGCCTCGGGTTACCTGCCTGCTGGAATGTCCTACGACACAGGGCAAGATCAGAGACCAGAGACCACGGCGAAAGGCTGGATACATAAACATCCTGGAGCCGCCAAGCAATATGCCCTGAGAATCCAATTTCTCTCCTCCTTCGTAATAACAGCAGATAGAACCACTCCGCCGCTGTGAGACTGATATGGGTAAGAAAATGATAGCAAAGCAGTTTTATCAATTAGATGGACTTGTGTACACTCGCAATCATCTACAAGACCCATTACTGCCAGTGCCGTGCTCGGAATTAAATTAAGAGTCCATTCTGTCTCAAGCACTGTATACCGTTTCAGCTCCACGACCCCACAGCTAATGAAATATGAGTCATAATTTATGTTCGTTGTTTATCTGCAATAGACTACCTTGAGAGCGCTCACACAGAGCCACTCGCAGACGGACCTCTGAGCTTGTCAGGCCACTTTTAAGCAATAACAGAACTGATTGATGAGATGTGTGTCTGTGTGTCCCCGAGTGTGTGTGTGTGTGTGTGTGTGTGTGTGTGTCTGTAGAGGGACATTATCCAGGAGTGACAGCTTAGAATCAGCTGCATTAGTTTGCAATTTACCGACAAAAAAAACATGGTAAATGTCAATGTTCTGATGTCACTGCCTTATTTAAGATTTTTAAAATGACACATCAAATAATCAACAGAATCAATAGTAAACATCATCAGAAACAGAACAGAAACAGCCAAGGAGACGCCACACTGTGAACCAGATGGGACCCATCCAGGTAGACGCTGTAGAGATTCCCCCACAGTTCTGAACCGAACTCAAACCTGCGTCTAACACAAAAGAGCACTGGCCTGAGGGATCAGCAGGTAGGCTGACGCCCCACACTATATAAAGGCACTTCAGGACATGTGCTTTATTTTACATAGTGATAGCATAACCCTGTACTAAAGCTGTATGTGGAATATTGAGTGCTTACCAGTAATTATATTTACAAAATAAATGTCTAGTTATAATACTCATATAAATATGACCCCACCCCCAATAAATAACTTGTCGTCACACTGTCATGTGATACTAACTTGCTTTGCGTTCTTTTCGGGGGGAAAAGACCATGCTGCAAGGAACATTGACAGTAAGTGCTTACGACTGGTCTTACTTGAGACACTACGATCAACAAACTATCCTCCAAGAACAAAAACTTGTATGTTCTTGACTGATCGGCTTTAATGTCCTTCGGAATGAAATTGTCAGTGACATGAATCACTAGATTGAAAAGCGTATAATCTGAAATGTATTTTCGGGATACGCCTGTTGGCTAGTTCTGTCACATAATTTATGTTGAATGAAAACAAATAAAAAGGCTCCGGTTCATGATGTTTTGAGGTCTCTCTTGGATTATCTGTGCCCCATAAATTGTGGGTACTTCAGACTGGTGATTGTGTTTTTGTAAGTTAGTGTGAGTCTACTGGTTTTGTGTTTTAAATCATTTAGTCCATTGTTGTAGAATAAATACCTCGAAGATGTGTGCATACGGAAACTGTGCGTATTTTCTAAACTGGCCCATTCTTTAAGTGTACCATTCAGGACTTGATTAAGTTACTATAAATGCAAGTTAATCAATTGCCACTAAATAATGTCAATTGGTGATTCATCGGTCAGTACATCCTTTTGTAATTCCAGACAGCATCAACCCACTGTGCAAAACTCGCTAAGGGATGTTAAATATAATCTGTCACGAAACAAAGGAACAAAAGCAGTAGTACATGTTGTAAAGAACTCGCGAGCACATATGGGTCAAATGTATTCCTTACCTTAAAAACGAATCCACTTTTCTCACGTGGGCTGACAAAAGATCCCTGTCGCTCAGAAAACGTAGCCTGTGTGACTGGTAATGTAAAATCCGGTCTGTTTAATGTTTGTAGCTTCGGTCGGTTTTGTTTTTTTGGTTTGGTTCTGTGTCGCTAAAAGCTAATGGGCATCCCTCGGGATCTTTTGTATCCAGCACTCAGACTCAGCTTGGCAGTATCCCGGCGGCTCTGCTAAACGTTCTAATGTGCTCTCTACAGAGCTGTCCCGGCTATTGTGGCGAACTGGTAGCTCCGACACCTCCTCCTTTTTCTCACACTTGCACTTCCACTTTAAAGCGGTTGGTAGGCAAACGATGCTTTATCTTGCGCTACGAAATTACAATGCTTTGAGCTCCCCGTTTTGAAGTTATGCATTTTCATACTAACATGGAATTCGAAATACGAAATTATGCGGTTGCTTTTGTTTGTCTAAATGTCCACTTTCAACAGAAACTGGTCAGTTCCATTGCACTAAACTGACAGGATAGGATCAGATTCCCGAGGTCCACTCATGGCATCTCTCACCTCTTAAATACGATTTACGTCTGTAGTTTTATTTTCAAACAACGTTCATAACCTGCAAGCTGTATCTGTATAATGCTATTCATTGTATTCAGTAAATGCCAAGTAGGTAATTGGTAATAGACTACCGGTACCTACTATTGAAAGAGGCTTAATCTTTGGAAAAAGGTAATTGTTAGCATAAACATGTTTGTTACACTAATCTACTTTAATAAACCACAAATGCAACCACTGATATGGAATGGCGGTACAAGATCGGCTCCTGATAAAGACTGCTTATGGTCAAAAGATGATATGGTGGTAGCCCATTAATTCCTCTCTGAGCTGACTGCATCTAACATTGCCAAATTGAAAAACCTCATATGGGTTCAGGGGTTAATAATATACAGTCAAAGCTGTAGGACTGTCAGCACTATTATTTCAGCTGATCAAGGTTACAGTGCTCTCCTGATTTTAGGTTTATTACCAGTGCAGTGATATCAGCCACACAATCAATGTATGTTTGAAGACTGATATATTTTACACTGCATGATAGTCAATAGGTAAATAAGAAACTTAACAAAAAGATCTTTCCGTATGCCAATGCTTTTATCCACGTCATGCTTGTGCCAGAACAGAAAGGAGATGAGGCACATGTGCTCAACACCGATACGTACAGACAGACAGACAGACAGACAGCCAGACAGACAGACAGCATCAGGGTTGACAAGACTAGACCACACCGCATATGTGCCATGAACGATACATTTCCATGTCATGGGACCCCAATGCCAGATAGGGAAGAGAAGAGAGATTGTATTGACTGTATGTGTATATTGTGCCTCTGTATATACTTCATACCAAACCCCAGGGATGGCACTTGCTGCAGGCTATCAAAGAGAACTTGCTGTACACTGTGCCATGTGATATGGGCGTCAGGGCTTCTCCTAATATTATGACACTGGGTGAGAGAGAGCACGTGCTATGAACAGATGAACTGCAGAGAGCAACCAGACCAGACCAGGATGTATACCATTCCTTAATGGTCATATGCCTTCAGAATATCAACAAACTCGGCAGACAAAGGAATGGATGCGTGTTAAAATAGCAAACGTTACAGATTTAGTGGTTTAGTTATTAAACCTTTGACATTGGCAGGGACTCTTTAGGTGCTCTCTCTCTCTCTCTCTCTCTCTCTCTCTCTCTCTCTCTCTCTCTTTCTCTCTCGATCTCTCTCTCTCTGTGTGTGTGTGTGTCTATGTGCGCTAGCAGGATATGGTTCTGAAAGCACTGATCCTGTTATTGAAGTGTTCTATGTTCTATATACTCCATAGAATGAGTATTTGACTTGTGATCCAGATCATGTGTGTGTGTGTGTGTGTGTGTGTGTGTGTGTGTGTGTGTGTGTGTGTGTGTGTGTGGTGTGTGTAACATGTATCATGCACTTTTTTGGTTTACCTAAGAAACAGTGCTCTGCCTGAGCATTTGGGACATTTTGACTGGTCTCTTCCTCTGTTCTATTTGTTAAGTTAGACCTTATTATCAATGTATTGATAGTTTACTGTATGGTAGCTGAGAAGAATGAATGTATTTACTATTACCATTGTGTAACAATAATTAGGCCTTCATTATTTTCATATACATAAGCATTGCTGCTTGAATAATGAGTAATAAAGGCATTATTTAGCGTTTAAATACAGTATGAATCGTGATAACCATGAAAGGTTAGCCTACATATTTGTTAGCTAACTACTCTATACAAATACACATGCTTGAGACAAACACTACTGCGTTACTAAATAAAACAGGGCCTAAGCTACTTGAATTTGATACCGTGCAGATTCATTTTTATTTAAGAATTATGTTATGTGTGCTACTATGAACGACATAGCTTACCCTTCATCATGACTAGTTTTTGCATATGTATCTTGTTTCATGCTGAAGCCTGTAGGCCTACTCCAGTTGGTGTCCCCAGCTACTATTTCAGAGCATTTCTTACAGATAGTATGTCATGTCAATCGTTGCGTTTGTCTTATCGAATACAGTATGCTGCCATCTTATGAGCGGCCCACCTGCAGCCGATGTGCCAGTTCGGGTGACACTAAGTAGTGGGAGGGAGGACCCGCGCACCCACACTCTCTCCCAACCGTCACGTGCATTAGGGACTAGAAAACAAGTTGTACATGCAGACTCTTGGATTAGACATTTTCAATCAGTGTTTTTTTCTCATCCAGTTCTATTTAGCTTCAAATTTCATTTTTTTGAATCTGAAAAGATCCCCAAGGCCCGGCCCTCTATGACCTCCGAGACGATTACGGGGCTAGACAGTGCCATGGGATTGGGTATGGTTAGCCTGTGTGGTAGGAGTGCACCGTTTCCTGATCTGACTTACTCTCGTACATACTTCAAATCCAATGGAGCCCGTTCAACTCTTTGCCTATGCAGACTTAGCCATATGTGTGTTGAGAGACGCATTGCACACCAATGTTGAATCAGTCTACTTCCCTTTAAATGTACGTATGCCGTGCAGTTTATGTACGCTCCATTTGTGCTTCTCAATCCTAAATCAACCCTTTAAACCATCAGGCCCATTAGATAGGCCACACATCGTTCATACCGCATGATGGCTCCACTGTAGTGGGTACTCATTAGGAAATAATTTGCTTCACGTAGGCTGATCACCCCTTCAGCATCAGCACAGAGTCACGATGGTTAGCATTCAGAACATCCTGGAGCAATGTTTGTGATGCTCTCTGGCAATCGTTTTGGGAAGTCACACAGATTAGTTTCTAAAACGTACTTACGCAGTGAATATGACCGAGTGACAAGCGACCTGCGCTCACGATCGCGTGCATTTCAGTCGAGGCTGAAAATTCAGGGCTACACTGTGTGCTTGGCTCGTGTTGAGGTGTGGATTGTTTCCATTGTGAGGCTCATTCTTTCCACTAGTATCCGCTGAGCACATTTAAGGCTTTGCATATTTAAATGTGCGTGTCTACGGTGACAGAGAGAAAGAAAGACATGTGTGGTGTGGTATTGTATTTGTGTGTGTCTGATTGAAAGAGAATTTAAAGAGAAAGAAAGTTCCCTCTGTGTGTGTGTGTGTGTGTGTGTGTGTGTGTGTGTGTGTGTGTGTGTGTGTGTGTGTGCGTGTGTGTGTGTGTGTGTGTGTGTGTGTGTGTGTGTGTGTGTGTGTGCGTGTGCGTGTGTGTGCGTGTGTGTGTGTGTGCGTGCGTGCGTGTGTGTGTGTGTGTTGGAGTGAGACTAGCCGAGAGTAAGT
Source organism: Clupea harengus (assembly GCF_900700415.2). Lineage (NCBI taxonomy): Eukaryota > Metazoa > Chordata > Actinopteri > Clupeiformes > Clupeidae > Clupea > Clupea harengus. The sequence continues at coordinate 3,086,241 of NC_045161.1, read as the reverse complement.
GGTCTAGTCAAGCTTTTTGCAGACAGCCTTTACTCATGTCTGTCTGATCACTCATCCAACAGATGAGAATATTGCCTCGGCGGGAACAGACTTGTTAGTTTGACACTTCAGTTCACTAATGAGTGAGTGTGTGTGTGATTTCCTATACTTGGGCCTGAAATGTCGCCTTTCTCAATATGTGAAAGTTATGAACTCACTCTGGGAACCCCCACATGGCTAACACTTAGACGGAAAAAAACAGTTAATGCCATATGGAGAGCATTGCCTTGATTATTAGGATTAATGTTAAACTATTTAGCACTTAACCTAGCTATGAACTATCGTAGCTATCTTTAGCTTAGGGGGACCATCTTAAGAGTTGGTAGTGTCTGTAATATATTAGTACTTAACTTGCACTTACAATTTGTGTTAACATGAACTCGCCCAAGGCACACAAGGTGGAGGAGACTGATACACCATAAATAGCTATCACTTACATTGCCAAATGGAGTCTTCTATTACCTTAACTGTATAAGGTTATTTCAAATGTTCCTTAACCAGACTACCATAGCAACTAGGAAACAATCTTTGCTGCGTAGCCTGAAGCAATGTTAAATTTGTCAAAATCAGCCATGGCTGCCATATACTTATTTAAGGCAACTGGAGTGGTGCAATTCTCTTGCTCTACAGCTCTGACATAGCTCTCTGCTGCATGCATACAAATATGTCTTTTAAAATCATTATTATCTATGTTAACTATAGGGTTGAGTTCATGGTGAACTGGTACCTTCTCTGAATGGATGGTTGCCGTGTGTCTTGTGACACAATTGTAAACCCAAGGCTCAAAGAGAACATTAGGAAGTCTGCCCTGCCCCTCGTCCAACAGAGGGTAGTAGTGTCAAACCATTCTTCCATAGGTTGAAGCATTCACATCAATGTAGCTTGCATAGAGTAGGAGAGATCACGGTCCTCTGATGCTGCAACGCAATCACACTTATCTGGCAAAAATGCATCTCTATATTTAAGCACTGATTTGAATTGTAAGAGCAGTGTGGCAATACTTGTTTCCTGTAGTGATATCATTCACATTGTCAAGTGCCTGACAAACAGAGGTGTACTGCCATGTTGTAGAGGTCTGTGGATGTAGGGTTCCCAGCGTGTCTGCACACTGATGATGTGTTTGTGCTGCCATGTTGTAGAGGTCTGTGGATGTAGCGTTCCCAGCGTGTCTGCACACTGATGATGTGTTTGTGCTGCCGTAGTGAATCTAGCTGATGTTTCTACTGGGAGGCTTGGGACTGCATTGCTCAAACAGGGATTTGGTGCTTAAGTAACAGTGATTAGGAAGCACGACCATCTGGTAAGTCAGAGAGCAGAGGGAGATCACCACTGGAAGATGGCACACACACACACACACACACACACACACACACACACACACACACACACACACACACACACACACACACACAACAGAGAGACACACACACACACGCACACACATAAACACACGGAGAGAGACTGAGAGAGAGAGAGACTCTCTTTCACAAAGACACACACAGGCAAATACTCTCACTCTTGCTCTAACACACAAACCCAAAGGCTCACATAAATACACAAAACATGCAGATACTCCCACTCCTCCAGATTCAAGCACTCCCAGAGATACGATATAAAACATGTATAAATACATCATACAGAAACACATGAGCCCAAGCAATCACTAAGGCTCAGAACTCACCAGCAGGCCTTTAAAGTACATCTCCCTCAAATGCCTGCCCACGTCTTTTATTCTCTACACACCCCGCTCCCAACACACACACAAACACACACACACACAGACACACACACACACACACACACACACACACGCACACACACACACTCTCACACGCACAGACACGCACACACAGACACGCACACACACACACACACACACACACACACACACACCCCGCCCCCAACACACACACACACACACACACACACACACACACACAGCTGTACAGCTCACAAACATGCCCATGGAGCTGGCGAAGCTCATGATGACACATAGGTCACGACAGTGCCCTAGTGAGAAATGCCAAATGAAGTCAGGTGGAAGAATGCAGGAAGAATTAGCATTAGCATTAGCACTGCCCAGCACTCCCATGTGATGTACATTTATAGCCTCAGGGCGCCAAACTAGTGAGGAAGCGACTATAGCTAGCAGTACACAACATAGGGGAAACATGTTTCTTTGCTATGCCCAACAAACACACAAACAGGCATAAGTAAATAACTAAATATACATATGCATATGCACACACACACACACACACACACACACACACACACACACACACACACACGCTATGATGAATAATTGTTCACTTCAAGTTGAATTCTTCAGATTTAAAGCCTGCTCACTGATGTCTGATGAAGATGCCAGAACTATATGACACACAAGTATGTAGCCCTACCTAAGAGCGTGCGCACACAAAATACACACTCATGTTCACAGTTACACACATCCTCTGGAACACATCTCTCTACACACACACACACACACACACACACACACACACACACTGTACACATACTGTATATACATCAAAAACATCCAGTGCTTTACGTGCCTGTCTATCCATGCGCTGTGCTGATACCACATGGTTTGCATAACACTGACCATATGTTTGGTGTCAAAAGAACCAGAAGACGAGAATCAGCACTTACCTGTCAAAACAAGAAGGATCTGGAGTGGTTGCCTGGCAACAGTTGTTCGCTTTAAAGATGCATCATGCAGATGCAACGACTTTTATTAAACTGGCCCTCCTTCATCGGCTAACTCAATCCAGGGGATCCACCGGGAGGTGAACTGTCCATCACGGCTGCGGGCACAGCCGGCTCATAGACACACACTGAGAGGGACTATCAAATTAACCTTTCAACTGAACCCACACAGGTATCCAGTGGTCCCACGGGACGTCATTATAAACTTTACCATGAAACTCCTCAAAGTTTCGGTCATTATCATGTCCTGATTCGGTTCCCTCGGTGGCTCCTCAGGTGAGATAGCTCTCTTAGCCTTGTAAGCTTATATGCTGTCTGCATACGTCACTGCTTTCTGTTAACACAATCCAGCAGGGAAGTGTTTCTCACCTAATGTGAGTTATATGAGTGTAAGGATGACTCACACACACGTGTGTGTGTGTGTGTGTGTGTGTGCGCGTACAAACACAGGCACACACTGTATGATTTTTTTCCCCCACACCGATGCACAGGACTGCGTGACTGGAACAACTGGCTGTGACGGCCAACCTGTGAGGGTGAGTCATTGTTGTGCTCCCTCCCCTGCCGTTAGACGCAGGCAAGGGTTCAGTTGTTCTCCTGGCAGCTGCAGCTAAGGCCTGCTATTATGAAGTTAGCTGCTTCCTCAATGAGCCAATCAAATCAACCATGATACAATAACAGGGTACTGAGCGCTTCACGCACACCCATATACGCATTGTGGCAGACATACGGCACGACACAGCTGTGATCCAGCTGACAGGGTACGTTGAGCCATCGGAGGAAACCGTTACTATATCTTGTAATAACCAGACTTTAAGAGTCATTCTGAATAAAGTTATTAGTAAAGAAAACCTGCTATTCTGCTGATTTTCTTAGTGTTCGTGAAATAAAAATCACAACTAATTTGTCTACAGGTCTGAAACCTGAAGATGGGGTGAACATGTCATGCTAAATCTCTTGGATTTAGAAATAGACAAGGAAGTCTTAAATGAAATGAAACCTTAATCCTTTGAGAAACATCCACAGACTATTTGTTTATCAATTTCAGTGTAGCAACATTTTACCCTTTAAAGATAACATAACCACCAACATGTCACATAATGATCTGAGTATTCCTATAATCGCAAACTTTGTGGCATATGAACTAACGTGTCACATATGTACAGAATTTTTTTTTTTCAAATTGGCAAAACAAGAGGGATGCTTCTACATCATCCACACAGAGGTAAACAAAAACGTGGGCTACAAGCACATGACTATAGAAAAAGTGTATGCAACAACTGCATTTAATTCCTCTAGGGGTGTGAGCTCCTGTCGATTTTTCTTCTGTAAGTATGTGACATGACAGCTGTTATGCTACAATTAAAATATGAAATATGTTATTCATTGATAGAATGCAACACTAATTTAAACACCAAATATTTGACTTAACTTCATGTCAACATCAGGGGGGTAAGATGGACCACCGGTGAAACTTACCTCCAAGGCTCTTGCTCATTTTGCCCCAAAGCCACCAGGTGCTTAGCCTAGCAACCCAGAGCTACACTTCTGCTGCTTCACTCACATATTTTCACGCACTGCCAGTTCATCAACATATCTGATATGACTTTTTATAATTTATTTGTTTTGGGGGGGGGGAAAGAATACGCTTACCACTTCCTCCACATGGTTCTTACTTCCAGCGCAACATGAAAATGGGAAATGCTAACAAAAGAATTGTGTACGGTTGCCCAGATACATACAAACAATATATTATTTAAACGTTTAAATGTGATGTGGACTGTTGTGTGGTGGTGAGTAGAGATATACACCAGCGGGAGTCTGCGTCGTGGGTTTGGGGGGTGGTGGTGGTAGACACTGAACGGTAATTGGTTGTGTGATTCATTGAAACAACCTCCTCACTTAGTTCCCCTTCCTGTTGTCTACGGGGGCTAGAGTGAGAATGCTGAGAATGATTGCATCTCATCATGATCATGTCTTTGTGTATCTGTCTGTGTGCATGGTGTACATATTTGTGTAGACTGCTTGTGTGTTCCAGCTTACTCTGAGCTTCCTGCAACTTCACCGCCTCACTCCCTGCATGCTGTACATATTTGTGTAGACTGCTTGTGTGTTCCATCTTACTCTGAGCTTCCTGCAACTTCACCGCCTCACTCCCTGCATGCTGTACATATTTGTGTAGACTGCTTGTGTGTTCCATCTTACTCTGAGCAGCCTGCAACTTCACCGCCTCACTCCCTGCAGGTGTAACGTGGGGGGGGGGGGGGGTGGGCAGCCCACAGGGTTTAGTACACAGTAGAGACAGCCTCCACCTCCTGCCTCTCTTTGAAACAGAGTACGGGCCAACTGTTGGCTCGCTCCATCTCTCCAGCGCTCATCTCCATCTTTGCCACTTCTAAATATAGAGTCAGAAAGCATGCAAATCTGCATGCAAAGCTGCCAAACATGTGTCCCTCCATCGAAGCAGACGCCCGTCTCTCTAGCTGCAGGAGGTTCTATGTATCTGCCAGGATTCAAATGGAATTCAAATGGTGTTCCATCCTCATTCCATGTCTTCCTCCGACATTCTTTACCTTGTGTGTGTGTGTGTGTGTGTGTGTGTGTGTGTGTGTGTGTGTGTGTGTGTGTCGTGGTTGTGAGGGAGGGGAGATGTTTGAAGCCACAGACATCAGACGCAGTCAGTGATTACTCAGAGAGGTGATTGCGTCTCGGCTCTCAGAGACCCAGAGGAATAGCAAGACCTACTGTATATGTCCTATGCAGGCTGGCAAATGTGATTTAAAGTGTATCTGTTGCTGCTTTTATGATGGTATCTCCCATGGTAGATAAACTTTGCCTTCAGACCAGATCCGTATCACGGTAATGGAAAGAGGGTGACCATACTTCATGAAGTGTACCTTTGTCAAGGTTCAAAGATAGATATTAACGATGATAATGAATATATATATAACCTAGAAGGCCTTCCAGAGCATTCTAGAGCATCTGTTGTACGTACAGTATGTCGAGACCATGTGATGTCCAGTGATTGGTGTCCAGTCATTTTACTATTACTGGTAACTGATCATTTTAGATGTCATAACCACTATCACATGACACTGTGCTGTTACAGTCATGCAAGTCATGCATTACAAGAATCATTTTAACAAAAATTGATGAAGGTGAATGCAAACCTAGAAATACCTCCATCATCACAGGAGCTACTATCATATGGTTATGGTTATGGACAGTCTTCTCAGTACGCGCCTCTAATTACTGGACTACCCTCCCTACTGATGTAAGGGAGTGCGCAAGTTTTTTAGTGTTCAAAAACAAACTTAAGAAATGGATACAAAATATCCAGACCTGCAACCATAATTAGGCCACTGCATTACTCACACCGTAAACTTCCTTTTATGTCTAACACCTTTTTACAATTTGTTATCTTGACTGCACTGTTTTGTCAAACTGTTGTTTACCTTGTATGTCTGTCTGGTTTTTACAATTTGTTATCTTGACTGCACTGTTTTGTCAAACTGTTGTTTACCTTGTATGTCTGTCTGGTTTTTTACAATTTGTTATCTTGACTGCACTGTTTTGTCAAACTGTTGTTTACCTTGTATGTCTGTCTGGTTTTTTACAATTTGTTATCTTAACTGCACTGTTTTGTCAAACTGTTGTTTATCTTTTTTTTATTATTATTTCTTTCTGTCTCTCTCTGTCATGTCCTGCCAAGGGATGCCAACGGATGAAAACTAGCCTAGCTAATTCCGGTGCATTTACATTTTTTTGGAAACGTTTATCAATGTACACTGTCCCTTTTCAAATGAAAGCATAAATAAAAGTGGTTTATTTTTTTTTCCCTGTGGTACAATGTCTGCTGTTTTATTTCAGACTCATATTTCGTACATATCTACAGGGATAGAGGGTTTGACACAATATTTGTTTTTAAAACAGTAAAAAATATATTAAATGTGAGATAGCAGGATTTGCATAGGCAGAACTTGTGTGTATATGGTTCAGTGTGGTCTGTACACAGTCTGTGCACAATATGCTACAGGATGAACAAGGCAGATATTTAATACGACATATGGTCTCATTAAAGGCTCTTAAATATTAAGTAAAAACGGCATGACATGCATGTCATTGTCTGCCAGTCCAGAGTCAGTTATGTAATATGATTGCATATGATGGGCAATTATAATGATTTCAGTCAGCCCTACTTCATTACCCGAGAAAGCTAACAAACAGCTAAAACATTATCTATGCATCAAGTCGTTTGCAATCAGCTTAGGCACACTGATGTGATAGCCTTCATTAACAAGGGTGTAGAGATACTGCTCACTGACTATCATTATTTTTCAATCATCTAGAGCCAACATGGTGGATCATCAAAGCACAGTTTCCTCATCTGAAACCACCACTGAATGGTAACAGCCCTTTTCCCTCTTTGCACGGATCTATTTTGGGTTGTTCTCTGCTGTCACGGACAGACACAATCTTACATAACATTGGACACACAGAGGACTCGTATACACACAAAGGAAATTCAACCATTTTCACGTGACCCTCATTCCCAGGTGATTTGCTTAATTAAGGGGATTATTGCGAGGAGAGTCTCACATGAGGAGATGGGTATATAATGCCATTTTGTAAACAGAATGTTTTGTTGGCATGGACCACCCTTCCACATGCGCGGTTGCTGCCTCTCATCTGTTGCCTGCTAGATAACTAAGAAGGTAAAACGTCCCTACTGATGGGGAGAGGGTCGGGTGAACGGACCCAATTGAGTGGCATATGTAATAACAGACCATTAGCAGGCTTCGCCAGACTGTGGCCTGCTGTGCCACGTATTTTGGGATCGGGATGAGTAACTCCTCATTCCACCTTATAAAGCACATCTTTTAAACACATGTCCCATCAGGTGCTGACTGTGAACATGAGCATGGACTGGACTGACAGGATGAATGTTCCAGAAACACAGAAACAGGAAGGGGGTGTGAAATAAAAAAAAACAATGGGAAACTGCTGCTGAGCAGCATATGCTCAGTCAATACGATACCATATAAATGAATACAAACAATAACACATAAACAGAAGCCAAATAGAAAGAGATACTATACTTACTTATACTTCACTTATATACTTGACTGTATATCACACATTCCGTCACACAAAAACACACACAAACACACAGAAATCCATGGTTTCTCACAGTATATTATGAGTGCCCTCCAAGCACCATATGACAGGCAGTTTGTCATTCATCCCCAGACTCCATTTCACTCCATTCTCTGCGGTTCATCCTCCACTCCGCCTTCGTTTACCTTTCCATCTGCTGTCTGTTCATTCAGTACTTCTCCATTAATCTGTCCTGTCTACTTCTGTTCACTCCACGATTTCCTCTATTGTTCAAATTGACCTTTATCATTACTATTCTCACAGTCTCTCTGTTTCTCAACCCGCTTTAGAAATGTCTTTTTATTCTTCCTCACCTCCTTCTCTCGTCCACTCTTTCCCCCTCTATTCACTCCTGTTCTAATCATAGGCCTAATGGATGTCATTACAGGGCACTTTGCCTGTATCAAAGTAGCTATTCTCCCCTCTTATCCTGTCAGAAAACCATTAGTCAGCTCAGCACCTGTACTTTTTCTGTTAATTCTGTAATAAAAGAAGAAGTAGTCATTAGGTTTTCTTTCTCTATAGCGCATTCTTATGGTTAAAGCTGACCTCAGTTCAGCCGCTACATAGACTGCTACACTGGACTGGTCAAGTACAAAGTCTGAGCCCTATAGAGGCCTGATATTAGATTAGACGGGCTATATTCTTCGTCCTACAAAGAAATCTACTGAAAACAAATGTAAACCTCCCAAACTATAGTTTCAGTGAAGGACTAAAGGTGAGGAGAAGAGAAAAGAAGTTGAGTCTCATCTTCTGGTCTGATACTAACCATTTGCATTATCCCCACTTAATTATCTTTAAAGACAGAATTATCTATCCCTCTCTTAAACTACTCCGACAAACTAGCGACCAAATCACTGGAATGATTGCATCTGAATATGGAACAAAAATGTGTGTAATTATTTTGTGAACTTCTCATACATTTCCAGAAATCTAATGCTTTCATAAGTCTGTTTTAAAACTGCAGAGAAAAGTAAAGATGCTTAATTCTATAATTCTTGTGGGCAGAGGATGGCGAGAGCTGAAGATTAAAGGGTCCATCTGTCATCAGCAACACTTGAGCTAGCTCACCATTTTAGGGTACTCACATACAGACAGAAAGACAACACACACACACACACACACACACACACCACACACACACACACACACACACACACACACACACACACACAGACAAGCAGACAAGCAGAAAGGCATGACATGACCTGACATGGTAGCTCAGCATTGATGCCCGGTCAGGCTGACATGACCACACAGAAAGAAAAGCCTACAATCTCCCAAGAAATACTGAGGAAATATACAGTATGTATGAGGAAAGAATGGTCCTTGCCATCCAAACAGACATTTAATATTGGTATTGGAGAGTGAGGAGCACAATCAGCATTCTTCTTATGATCAATGTGCAACGTGAAATCTGAACTGTTTTCAGCTCAATTGTTTTATTTGACATAGTTTATCTAATATTGATGACTACTGTCAATTTAATTTTATTGGACATTTTCATAGTTCAGCACATACCAGAAATGCAGCAAGTGTGTACAGAACATGAACAAAACAGTGACTCACACTCAGATTACCATTTACCAAGACAGTCCAATTTATCAGTGGCCTGGATAACACAAATCAAATCCACATAATCAGATTATTTTCTCTCTCTGGAAAAGAATAACTACTCAGCAGTCAGAATGGAGATGTATATTAGATTACATGTATGTACGTATGTATGTATGTATGTATCTACGTATGTATGTATGTATGTATGTATGTATGTATGTATGTACGTATGTATGTATGTATGTATGTATGTATCTACGTATGTATGTATGTATGTATGTATGTATCTACGTATGTATGTATGTATGTATGTATGTATGTATGTATGTATGTATCTACGTATGTACGTATGTATGTATGCATGTATGTATGTGTATGTATGTGTCTACGTATGTACGTATGTATGTATGTATGTATCTACGTATGTATGTATGCATGTATGTATGTATGTATGTACAGTACGTATGTTTGTATGTACGTATGTATGTATGTATGTATGTATGTACGTATGTATGTATGTATGTATGTATGTATGTATGTGTATGTACTGTATGTATGTATGTTTGTATGTGTACGAGGTGTGTTCAGCTGCCATTACTTCTACCCAATGTGATTATTCTCATATTTATTTATAAAAGCCTCCCTATCAAGGTTTTTCAGCCCGTCTTAACGGAAGGATAAAAAGAAAGTATAAAAAGACAAAGAGCCCGCTTCCTCTGTCAGGTCTCCTGAAACATTTCTATGCTCTTTGCAGGAAAAAGCAGCCATCTCATGCATTATGCAATGAACATTCTGTAACCTGCCCCATTTTCAAATATTAAACAACAAGATTAATACAGAATTACAGAATGGGTTTTGGTGTGCGGCAGCGGTGGTATGTCTACTCTACAGCCCTGGCAGAGAGAGCCCCTGGCTCCATGATTTAACTGGGAGGTCAAGGTGACTCTAAAAGGTAGAACATTGTAAGTGTGATTTGTTTTATCACACCCTCCTCTCCCAACATCATCATTTCTCTTTTCCTCACTGTGCCAGAAGGCGAGACCCTGACAGTGCTCACTTAAACTCTATTGCATTTCAATCACTCAAACTCTATAGCATTTCAATCACTTAAACTCTATTGCATTTCAATAATTTAAACTCTATTGCATTTCAATCACGTGCAAACCAAATGAAACAAAATATCAGTTGCATTCTTAAAATGATGTTCTTACTAGATATGCACAGAAGGATGCGTAGCGCCAAATAGAATGGATTTTTTTGCTTCTCCATGTCACACACGGCCTCAAACAAACACATAACATAGAGTTTACTGTCATCCTCTCACAGACACACATATGAACACTCTTTCACACACACGTACACTATGATAATCTCTCATTGCGTGTTATGATTGCTTTCCAAGCTATGTGAAAGGCAGTTTGTCACCAGTAGGGCAAGGTCATTCATCCTATATCCATCACAATATAGTCAAGCTAGCTGCCTTGTGGTGTACCCCCCCCCCCCCCCCGCCCCCGCCCCCACCACCCTTCACTATCTCTCTCTCTCTCCCTCCCTCCATGACAGGCTTTGTTCATTCTGCCCACGTCCAGAGGTCCAGGTGGAGTGCTGGACTAACTCCTACAACAGTAATGTTATGTAACAGTGAGGTAGCTTCTATGGGACGGCCCTGGGAGTACTCAGAAACACCATCTCTCTGTTTTCCCATTGTCCTGCTGTCTTAACGGGGGTCAGTTTGGCCCTCAGTTTCTCCTTTCCTGCTCCACTAAACTCAGGAACGGCTTCCGCTCTGAAGTTGTCCCCCGAGCTGTTTTGACAGCGCCAACACAAACAGATTGGAACTGGATTGGCATTCAATCACACGACACTCAGCCACCACACACTTGCTTCCTGTCTGTTGTCTCTCTTTTCCTCTCTCTCTCTCCTCTATCCCCCTCTCCTCTATCCCCCCATACTGATGATGATTGCCCACTCCCTTTGTATTCTCCACCTCTCCTTATGAAAGCACACAGCACTGCTTGCTCCCCCTGTTCCAACTCCACTGCTTGTATACAGTACGTGTATATGGGAGCATGTCTGGCTTGGGGGGGGGGGGGGCATCCGCAGGGCATGTGCCAACTCTAATTCTGCTCTACTTCACCACTGCAACTTTCACAGGAGGCAGTCACTTTTCAATAGATTCAGACTCCTAAAAGCAGTAGCAACCAGACGAACCAATGGGGAATGTGGAGGCACTTAGATGATGCACTTAACCTGAAGCTGTAGACTTAGCACGTGACATTCCCTCTGAACCCCAAGCACTTGGCACTGCCATGAAAACCCCTCTCGTGTTTTGCTTTGTCTCACTCCACTCTCACGCCTCCACCTCTTGTTCCTGAGAAAACAGATAAACATTGAGCCAAGCCATGAGTACAACATGCTCAGAGGGCTGGGGGGGGATGGGGTGTCACGGGGAGAAGAGAGAGAAGAGAGAGAGAGAGAGAGAGTGAGTGAGAGAGAGAGATAGAGAGAGAGAGAGAGAGAGAGAGTGAGTGAGAGAGAAGAGAAGAGAGAGGAGAGAGAGAGAGAGTGAGTGAGAGAGAGAGACGAGAGAGGAGAGAAGAGACGAGGAGAGAACAGAGAGAGAGAGAGAGAGAGAGAGAGAGTGAGTGAGTGAGTGAGTGAGTGAGTGAGTGAGAGAGAGAAGAGAGAGAGAGAGAGGATGTGCGATAAAGGAATATTGCTTTTAAGGACAGGGCCAATTCAGAGATAGAAGAGAGATCAAAAAGAAATGCTCATAAAGAGAAGGAAATGAATGTTTGAGGCATCCTGTTGAAGAGAGGACAGGAAGTGGTCTTCCCCATGGTTGCATTCAGAAGGAGGAGGGAGGAGGGAGGAGGGAGCAGGTGACACAATGGCGGTGTTGTTTTATAACTGTTAGTCATCTTAAATACCTTCAAGCTCACAGCCAGAGGTCCCAACTCCAATCCAATCATCTCTCTGAAATTCAATCGGAAAGATATGACATCAGTGAGAAATTCTATTACTGCCCCCGCATCCTGCCTAAACTCTACCTTTTCAAACCGGATAGAACAACTAGCAACAGCAGAGTACAGGTTAGCAATCCTACTGTGAGTCATCATCATGTTATAAAACTACAGGTTTGTGTGTCTGTGTGTGTGTGTGTGTGTGTGTGTGTGTGTGTGTGTGTGTGTGTGTGTGTGTGTGTGTGTGTACGTGTACGTGTGTGTGTGTGTGTGTGTGTGTGTGTACGTGTGTCTGTGTGTGTGCGTGTGTTTGCGTGTGTTTGCGTGTGCACACAGATCTTTTGTATTTAAAATGATATGTTCTATTATAGTCAGGCAAATTGCATGATTTTAAGCCCTGTGATTGTCGTAGAAACTTGGCTGGAGCTGATGAAAGGAGGGCATTTCTGATTAGCCCTCCCCGTACACACCTCCTAATATTCCAAGAATTCTGAACACTTCCATTCTCTCCATCACACATCCCTTCAATTCTCTCCATCACACATGCCTTCAAGGTCCAGCTTCCTCCTCAGGCTCAGCCTGCTCCTCCTAATTGCTCCGTGGAGCTCCCTCCCCTCCAGGCCTGTGTCTTGTCTCTCGTCACCAGGATGCAGCTCTTTCATCCCAGCCCTTCCCCTCTATACTAATGCTGGAGCGGCGTGGCGTTCTCCTGTCCTGTCTTTGATGATTAATCCAGCCCCCAGCTGAGTCACTTCGCCTCCCTCACGCGGAGGTGGCATGGAGTCACGGCGTGACGGAGAGGCAGACACACACAGACACACACACACACACACACACACACACACACACACACACACACATTACACGGAGGTGGCATGGAGTCACGGCCTGACGGAGAGGGAGACACACACACACACACACAGACACACACACACACACACACACACACACATTACACTGAGGTGGCATGGAGTCACGGCCTGACGGAGAGGCAGACACACACACACACACACACACACACACACACACACACACACACACACACACACACACACATTACACTGAGGTGGCATGGAGTCACGGCCTGACGGAGAGGCAGACACACACACACACACACACACACACACACACACACACATTACACTGAGGTGGCATGTAGTCACGTCCTGATGGAGAGGCAGACACACACACACACACACACACACACACACACACACACACACACATTAGACTGAGGTGGCATGTAGTCACGTCCTGACGGAGAGGCAGACACACACACACACACACACACACACACACACACACACATTACACTGAGGTGGCATGTAGTCACGTCCTGACGGAGAGGCAGACACACACACACACACACACACACACACACACATTACACTGAGGTGGCATGTAGTCACGTCCTGACGGAGAGGCAGACACACACACACACACACACACACACACACTCACACTCACACTCACACACACACACACACACACACACACACACACACACACACACACACACACACACACACACACACACACATTACACTGAGGTGGCATGGAGTCACGGCCTGACGGAGAGGCAGACACACACACACACACACACACACACACATTACACTGCTGCCATCATGGTGTCCTTGGTGTTGGAGAAAAACTTGAGGATAGGGAACGTCTGCTGGAAACGAGTTGTATGTGTCGGCCCACAGACAGGCAGAGGCTCAGGGGTGTTTGGAACGGTAATTCAATCATTTGAGAGACAGGAAATGCAGCAAAGAGGAGTGCACATTTTGTAGTGGCTATGTGCAGGTCTGACGTCTGGGTGAGATCCACTAATAAGTAAGTCGCGTCACCCTTACACCGCCCTTTAATGGAAGAGCCAGGGAATAACTGAACCTCCATTTCTTATTGGCACTCTGAGATTCTTTTGAATGAAGAGTGCATTACAAATAAAATAAATTATTATTATTATTATTATTATTATCGTTTGCTATTTAAAGGCAACTTGGTACGCACACAATCTATGCTAGACCATTAGAGACTCCTAATACATCACAGCCTTGTTCTTTGTTCTGCCTGGTTCACTCTCCACCTTTACCTCTGAAAGCTCCTGGATAATGAAATGGTTTCTCAGGTAATCAATCGGAAAAAGGGGGAGAGAGCAGTCTACCACTCAGTCAGAACCTTTTAAGACGAGGACAGGAAGTGTCTATGAGTGGGTCTGGTACTGAAGAAGCTGTCTTTTGAACCAGCGCTCATGACTTCACATCTGGCTTCCTGGTCAGTCTATGACACCCAAGTCTAGGCGAATCTGCTCAGAATTGTGCTGACGCATTTTCAAGATCACTGTTAATTTTTTTTTACAAATGGTCAGTCACGATTACTCTTACTTGGTAAGCTACTTTTACTATTGCCGTGGCATTCATGTTAATTAAAGTCATCATGAAAAATGATTAATTGATTCAAAATGATTTATTACATGACCTTGTCTATGTATTCAATATTTATGAATCTATTTATTCTTACAGACAGAGGGTAGCAGTCTTGTGAGCTTATAGTGCCCCCTGGAGGTGAAGACTGGAATCAGGGGACCAACATCACATAACTCTATACTCTCGTCTTTATTTTACTTGATTAGTAGGTTTTCAGGCTCCCTGTTTAAAACGATAGTGGGAAGACTGGGGAAGACTGGTGGGTGGTGCATCAGTACGTGAGTCCTCTTCCCTCCTCCATACGTTGCCGACGTAAAATTCATCCTCATGTTCAATCCTAAATAAAACTGTTAAATGAACTCATCACAACTGTATGTTAAACATTTACAATTAGGGTTTGGTAGCATTTACAGATTTAAGTTTTTCTGATTCAGTTCAAGTCCCACCTAAAGAATCGTGTTTGGCCGTCTCTGGTCTGGTTTTCCTTACCTGAAATGTTGCCAGGTATGTTGCCAGGTAACTTCAGATTCTTCTACATATGCTAAAAGTAAACTCAAGGTTTTACGGAGCATGCCTTTAGTGAGCGCAAAGCTGTTGGTGGAATCAGTCTTGTGATCTTATAGTGCCCCCTGTAGGTGAATAAGGCCAAAGACTGGAATCAGGGGATGAACATCACATAACTCTATGAACTGAATCAGTGGAAACCTGATAAGCTAAGACTCTTGTTACAGGTAAATATAGCTGTTATAGTCTCACCCTGAAAAATGTATATTTAAAAGGTATTTGTTGGGGGAATCAGTATGAGCCACGGTGTGTCTCAGGTAGCCTATTCACTGCATTCGTTTTCAACTCCGACTAACTTGATGGTCAACGTGAACAACCAGTCTCAGGGCAGGAGTTGTAAAAGATGGCTGTAAAGCCCAACAGTTCTGCCCTTCCTTTGTAGTTTGAAACTGACGTGACTTACGGGAGCTCTCGCCGAATTGTGCTCCTTATTGTTGTATACAGTCAATAGGCCGCAGTCGAAATTCCCCTTTCCTTTTTTTATTGAACATGATGACTGACGGAATGAATGAAAGTGTTCATTTAAAGGCAGAGTAGGTGATTTATTTCAGATGTATTTTTTGTCACATTACTTCCTCTTTACATCCTGATGAAAAATGAAACAATGAAATGCTCTGATGACAAACAGAAAAGAATCCATCATCTCAGCTCTCTGTCCGTGCACTCACTGCGCGTGACCGGAGTCTTCCACAAGGTCAGGCAGACATATTGCTCTAAAAGCTAGTGGGCTTGTCGCACAAAAATGGAAGAGAAAGTGCAGCCAAAATGTCCAGTTCCACACATACCTATAACAGCTTCTGCTGATAAACTGATACGGCTGTGGTCGAAGAGTAAAACACATTGCATGTCCTTTCCTTGTGCAGCACAAAAGCCATTAGTTGAATATGGCAATTGGATTAGGAGGACCTCTGGACTAGTAAAGCATGTGATGTCATGGGTCCCTGCGAGTTCGCTGGGGTGGGGCAAGCCTTCCACCGACCAATACAAAGTCAATGGGACCGCACGCTTGTACAATCACTTCATACCTGCTATGCCCTAACAACATACAGTACCTATTTATGTGCATGTTACATGCTTTGTGCTATTGGTTGGGGATTTCCAACAGCAGCCAATCCTCACAATGTCACAATACTGATACCTAGCAACCTAACCTAACCTAACCTATCTAACAACTGCCCAATCATAGCCCTCCTGGGCCTGGGAGGACACTCCTTTACAGTACAACAGGCGGGGTCTGTAGCCCACAAGTGCTAAACACAACAACAGGACTGCTCAACCATAGAACCTGAGCAGCAGGTTACAACAACAACAACAACAAAGCTGCCTTTGTGAGCATTTCACTGGGGGTTTTCAAGCAGGCACCTTCCTTCATCAATGTTTCGTTGAATTAGGCCCACGACACCTCCAGCAGGGTTCACTCTCCATAGTCATGATGGGTTAGGACACACGCCACTACCACAGACAACAGATACACCTCATGATACACCTTGGCAAGATTTCACATATCTCAGTGTTAGTTCATTCACAACCCCAGGTAGTCTGTCGGCAACGGGCTCACTCTTCAGCAGTGTTACGCCCCTCTACACCCCTACTGGCTTTGCAGTGGCAGTGCAGCAGCTTTTAGGTGGTGAATAATAGGCATAATTAGCCTGATTGTCCACACCTGGGGGCGGTGTGGATAAAAGCCATGCGGTTTGCCCTCAGAAAGAAGCCTTGCATTCACACCAGGCGTTTGATGCTGGTGTGCACCCAATTGGTTTTTGGTGCGTGGCACTTACTATTTTATTCTGTCATTTGGTGTTATATATAAATAAATACTAGTTTTGTACACTCTGTGGTCTGTCTCCAGTTTATGTTGCGGCTCACGAGCCGGGTCGTAACAAGCAGCCTCAGACAACTCCTTTAAAGATCCTTTGAGTGACCGTCCTTTAAAACCAAAATCCAATAGAAGTGTTTTTGTTGATTTAGTTCCAAAGCCTCTAACCCCTTTCCTCCACTGGCCTTGTGTGTGTTTGTTAACCTCGTTCCTTTGCTTCCACTACCTGTTCCACATACTTAGCCTCTTTCTTTCAAACCTTTCCTCAATTGCAGCTTCAAAGGGAGATACTAAATAAATAATAATAATAATAATAATAATAATAAAACTTTATTTATGTTTTATTTATTTATATTAAATAAAGTGCACAATGCGCTCACACTCAGAATACAAAACACCATGTCTGGTCTCGTAGCAGTCACAATTCACTGTGGAACTTGAAGTTGTCTTCCGACATCAGCAAGCAATCTCCAATCCCACGCCTTTTCCATTTACCAGTGTTGTTTATGTGTGCCTTTTTCTACCGGCAAAGAGTTAACCTCAACTTCTTTATTCTCAAACAGATACGCAAATGATTTGACATGAAATGTAAATGAAACCTGATTATGTATCCACGTGTAGCGACTCTGGATCAGGCTAGTTTTACATCCAGACAAAATATGCTTAAATGAGCCAACACCTAGACAGCTTCTGTCTTCACCCACCCACTGACAGAGGCTCTGGGGAGTTCGGAGGACAACATAAGTGGCTCCAGCAATGAATTAACCCTCGGATTTACATTCATATGATTGGCTGAAATATTTAAGAGACATCTGATAGGCTGCAGAGAATGTACTTTTGAAAAGAATACACAAAAAGGCAGATTTACATGAAACTGTACACTTTCACAATGTTGTTATGGCTTCAAAGTAGTGCTGCTCTCTAGTTTTTAATTGCCAACCTAATCTGCTCTATGCTAATTAGTCATTAAGATAATTTAGTTTTGAATAGGTAACACACACACACACACACACACACACACACACACACACACACACACACACACACACATACATACACACACAGTACCAGGTTAGTCAATGACAACTCGGCCACACAAATTGTGAATAACTAGATGAGAGAGAGGTGATATCAGTCCAACGCGTGTCTAATTTATTGCTGCATAGTTAGAGTAGGCCTACTTTTAATTAAACAGGATGGTGGTCTAAAGCAGGGCACTGAGCTAGAGCTCCAGTGATCTTCAGTGGTGCCAGTAAGGCAACATCTCCTTTCTCTCCAGGACTATTTGCAGGGTCGATTGATACCTCTCGTTAAGTGTGCACACTCGGTACAATGACGCTTGAGATTTGACTTTGTAGCTCCTCTAAATAAACTCACACAGCCCCTTCAGAGAGTCTGCCAACCTGATTTTCTTTTTGTTAATGATGAACTACTCGCAGACCGTCAACATCTGTCATGCATGTCTTTTCCTTTCAGATTGACAGAAGGCTTTGCAGACAATTTGTCAGATAGAACATGTTGAATAGTCGGACAGTAGGAAGGATAGCTCATTTTTTCAGGCAGTGGATTTCTAGTCTGAGAGAATTCTTTATTCTGACATGCTGTTTGGTTGCTACCCGACAGATTTTTTCATTTGTACTTGTTCAATCATGTATCACTTTTCCCGACACCTGTACGAGTACAGAGACGTGGCCGAATTTCTACTGAACCATTCTAAGGCGCATGTCCTCTGTCAACCAGGGCTGTGCCAACCTGTGGGCCCTGGGGCTTTAACCCCACACAGACAGACCCATTGTTAATCCAGCCCTGGCTTTGGAAATGGGAAATAAAAATGGTTCTGACCGAACCACCCAACTCTAGTCCAGCCAATCAGCAGAAGGGGGCATTGGTGTTTGTGCACTGGACAGAGGGGAGTGGAGAGGGAAAGGGACATGCTGAAGCGAACATGCTGAACTCCACAACATAATTGCATTGTCAAGAAGGAGAGATGGCCGAGGAACAGTCATTTACTCTTGTGACAATTCCTGGGACTGGTATATAATGATTGAGATTTATGTGACACGTTTTTTTGCTGTAAAGCGAGGTGGAAAAGGGTGTATTGAAGGAAGAGAGCAGTCACCCCCCCCCGTCCCCGTCCTTGAACCCAGGTCTACCGGGTACCAAACTTGCATCCTGACCGCAATGCCAAAGAGCCAGGCTTAATGGTATGGCAGTACAAACAGCACAAATAGAACACACTTCTGAGGATGCTGAGCGCAGACTTGTTCCTTGAGCCTTGTTCTCACCAACAAAGCTTCTTCTGCTGTTTGCTGTTTGTATTTAGGGACATCAGTCCCAAGCTATGATAGTGGCTATACACACACAGTTATTTTGTAAATATCTTTTTTTACAATTTATATTATCAGTATTTCTGTCTCCTTCTGTGTTTTTGCACTTGGATACTCCAAACCCCCTGGTGGAGGGTGAATAAATTACAAGCCACAGATTTTTTCGTCTCCCTGCTGCCTTTTTGGGCCTACCCTGAAGACACTTCACCCTTTGACCAAGGGCATTTCATCATTAGTGTTTGGCGAATCATTGTATCTCGGCCATGCTTGTAGCCTGTCCATCCTGTCAGAGTTTTCCTTCCCTTTTCACAAATGGGGAAATACTTCCTGTATTTGAAAGTGTGTATAGAACACGTTGCAACTTGTTAGTTTAACAAATTGAGTTTGTCTGCTGGAGGTGTTCTACCAGTAGACAGGGAGCGGAGACTAGAAGCATGGCCGAGTTACAAACATCCCAAACCATTCATCACAGTAAGCTTTCAGAAATCTGACAAGTTTGCAATGGTTGCAATAAATAGTTTATTTGAACCACAAAAATAGACGAGTATTCATACATTTTGATGTACTGTACACCCTTTTCAAATTGTCCTATCCTTTTACGTAAATATACATTCTACCGATCTCAGCAAGATCAGCATTTCATAGAAAACAGCACATGATGAAAATAGATGGCCCATTTAGTTTCCTGTGACTTTTTGGGAACAATATACCTGACAAAAGTACATGACAGAAATATATAACAACAAACATTCAAGTTTTTGCTCAATGCAAATGCAGGTTGAGACACTATCTTCTCACACAGCTCTCAGACAAAATTAAGCTTGAAAGCCCAGAAACAGAAACCCAAAACTGCTTTTTTTACCGTCCCATCTTTTCAGTCATTTCTTCCACTTTTACTAGTTTTCATCAGAGCCGTCATTGTCATCAGCTTCGAACAGGACTCTGTGCAGTCTTTTCAATCCCTCAGAGTTTAGCAGGCAATCAAGACGCAAACAAGCTTTTTCCCATCCTCATGGTAACCAATGCTCCATCAAAAGATCCATTCTTTGACAGACCACAAGCACACGACTCTTAAATGTCACTATGTTACACCTTGAATGACTGGCCTGACCTATGTGTTACACCTTTAATGACTGGCCTGACCTATGTGTTACACCTTTTATGTGTTACACCTTTAATGACTGGCCTGACCTATGTGCTTTCACATACATCACCCAGAAGTCAAGCCTGGAATATGGAGAACTGAATAGAAATCAGTAGCTCAAGGTGGATAGCGACCAGAGCGCACTGCCATCTCCTCCCAAAGGGGAAACAGAGATGGGCACTCATCAGACTTAGCGTGGGATGCGCTGCCTTCATTCACAGTGAGAGGGTGAGAGGCTTAGTGGAGGCTTTTCGGAACTGGGGCAGGTAGAGGCGCAGGCCCCGCTGAGATGCACAGCTGGAGCAGCTGCTCTTGGAGTCCTGGCGGGTCAGGGGAGGATCGGACTCTGAGTCTGGTTCCACACATACCAGAACCTCTTCCTCTCTCAGAGAGCCTAAATCTGGTCCCTCATGGTTCATCGGCTCTTCTTCTTCCTCCTCCTCCTCTTCGTCATCTCCATCACCGCCTTCCTCATCCTCATCATCCTCCTGACAACCCATGCCAAGATAGTAGAGTTCTGAGGACAACTTTCGACTGCCTGAAACCTCGTCCTCCTCCTCTTCTGATATCTCAGAGAACTCCTCAACTGAGGTGCAGGAATGCCGGGGGTCAGCCTCTCCAGTTTCTAGCACCAGGTGCTCCATCTCCCATAGGCCTCCAGTGAAGGAGCCTGAGATGTCCGAATTGTTGGCGGAGAAATTCCCTTCATCGCTGGAGTTGCTCAGGTTCTCCTGGTTCCGCTTGGGGCGCCGACAGGGTTTGTCATTAAGGAGCACTGTGGCGTACGTCACCGAGGACTGTCCTGACACTGAAGACTGACTTGAAGACTCGGGGGTCTCCAAGATACCTGAGGTCCCTGTCCCAGAAACAAGTCCACAGGCTGGGTCTAAGAGAGGGGTGTGATTGGGCAGATCAGTGCTTTCCTCAGATAGTACCCCAGCTTCCCTTTTTTTCTCGACTGTTGCAGGTATGGTCTTTTCCACAATCTCTGCCTCCGATATGACTTCAGATACAAGCAGCAGTGGACAGGCGGTGAGACCTTCAGGGTGCCTGAATAGGCTCTCAATATTCTCCACCTGCAAATGGACAAGGTGCAGTGTTAGGAGGGACATGTGAAAGCACTTCACCATAGTTCAGATGGTTTTACACTGTGCATTATGTTATAGCATCTGAAAGATTACATTAAATTAAATTAAATTCAATTCAATTCAATTCAATTCAATTCAATTCAATTCAATTCAATTTTATTTATATAGTGCCATAACAATACAATTGTCTCAAGGCGCTTTCCAGAGCCTGGACCCCCTTAGTGCAAGCACAATGGCAGATAGCAACAGATCTTTTGACTGTGGACATACAGCAGAGTCAATCCTACATCTGCATATTGCATAAGCCTCAGCACAACACATACAGGCTATATTTTCATTAAAAAAACACTTTTGTCACTTTTGAACAAATTCCTTCAGATGGCACATTCAGAATGAGCCGAGACCTCAGTGGATAGGAGATCACTGTAATGATGCCGCACCTTTTTCAGATCCACTCCTTGAGCCCAGGAACATTTATTGGGATCTGGGACTTCTTTCCACACCAGTCTCTTCATCCTGAAATGGGAAAAACTGCTGTGATGAGGAGGGTAAATCCTTTCGGTCATCAAAGCAATGGATGTGTCTCTTTAGTTCTCTTCCTCAATGATCCAGTGTGACTTATCACACAAAATACTTTTTCATCTCTTTTTCTTACTTTCCATTACACTCCACGAAAGGGCTACTGTGAGAATCATTATTTATGACTCATTCATGTGAACAATTTGGCTGACAAACTCCTCAGATGAAAATCTCTGGGTCGTGTCATTGAAGAAGTTCTGCTCTGAGTCTGTATGAATGCACACAGGTAACAATGGCTGTATTTTGATATCAGAACTTCATCAAGGATAATGGAGAGAGCCAAAAGAAATAAGAGAGAGTGGGTGGGTTGCACTGATTAATGGTTATGTGAACATTTTCCACCTCAAATCAAATCAAAAGGATTCAATGCACAAAAGAATGTGGATGGCTTTGAGCTGAGTAATGAACAAAG
Organism: Clupea harengus; assembly: GCF_900700415.2. NCBI lineage: Eukaryota > Metazoa > Chordata > Actinopteri > Clupeiformes > Clupeidae > Clupea > Clupea harengus. The sequence continues at coordinate 3,063,454 of NC_045161.1, read as the reverse complement.
AGCCCTTTATTCTATGCTAGTCTGCGTAGGCCAATCAAATAAATACATAAAAAAAACATGAAAACCCGATGAATAAACGAGGTGTTCCTCCCAGACAACCCCGAGGCCACAGCTGTTAATATGCAGGCGAGGTAGTCTCCTTATCGACACCTGCACTGTCAGAGACACACAGAAAAAAAAAATGCACACAGAGTGTCTCTTACTGATTCTGGGAGATGATGAGGGTGACAAAAAGGACCACGGCCAGGAAAGCGATGATCATTAATAGCATGTATGCCGCTGGGTCTTCTCTGGATGCTAAAAAGAAATGTCAAAACTACGATTTAAAATAAGACTCCCCAATCTGCTTGCAATCCTTAAATTTGACATATTAGCACAACTGTGTGGTCCTTGCATGCAATGTGGTGGAGGACTTACAGATGCACTGGACGGGTTCCCCCTCTCCATCCTTGTACAGTGTGTAGAGGGTGAACTTATACTGCTCTGCACTATAAAAATGGCCTGTAACAGAACACAAGGCTTGTTAGTACATGAGTGGTGGAGAAAGGCATATATTTTCTGTCGTCCAGCGTCTAAACGCCACACATACGGGGGCGACAGTGGTGCAGGAGGTAAAGAAGTCGTTTAGTAATCAGAAGGTTGCTAGTTCGATTCTTTGTCGAAGTGTCCTTGAGCAAGACACTGAACCCCTAATTGCTCCTGATGTGCAGTGTGCCATCAGTGTAAATGTAAAATGTGTATACATTGTAAGTCGCTTTGGATAAAAGCGTCTGCTAAATGACTAAATGTAAATGTAAATGTAACATACACACAGACGTACCGTGCACATAGACCGCTCGGCCAGTAGGGGGCACTCTTATCCACTGCACTTTCCCCGCCGCCGCTTGTCCTCGCTGCTCCAGCTCCCAGCTGTGGTCCAGCCACTCAATGACGAAGCCCAGTGGAGCTGGGCCAATAGGAAGCAGCGCCCAGGCCAGGTCCACGCATGTGCCGTTGATCACACGGCCAGTGAATTTCTGGACACTCTGGCCTGCACACACAGACACACACACACACACACACACACACACACACACAGCAATGTTTATCACACGGCCACTGAATGTCTGGACACTCTGGCCTGCACACACACACACACACACACACAGACAGCAATGTTTATCACACGGCCACTGAATGTCTGGACACTCTGGCCTGCACACACACACACACCCACAACAACAAGGCTTTCAAAATATCATCAGCACAAACACAGCATCTAAGATTTACTTCCTCTCAGTCACGCTTGTACTTGTTTGCGTGTGAGCAACCTGTGTGTATGTGGTGGTTATGCGTGAGTGTGTGTGTGTGTGTGTGTGTATTAGTGTGTGTGTGGGTGTGTGTGCAAAGCTAATGGGCCAAGCCTGGCACAAAGCAACAAACAGCTTTAGTGAAACTAATTAGCTGTGGACAAAAATATGGATATCAGGGGATTAAAAATAAAATAGAAAAACAACTTCAAAATTAAGCCTCTCAATCCTCATTTGCGCACTACATTACGTGACAGAACAGAATACACCTCGGCCCTGTGTTGTTCTCACAGGAAGTTAGAGTGAGAGAGGCAGTGCGTGAGGAGTGTTTAATCCGATGGCCACCTTGTTACATCAGATTCATCTGATACCTCATCACTTATTCTGCACTCTATAGTTGAAGGGACACATTCATATTTGAGTGCTACGCAAAGTACATCGTTTATACAGGGGGAAAAAAACAGACTAAATCTTTTAAGCAAATTAGAGGTTCATATGTTTGGAATAGATATTCTAATAAGTAATATTTTATAAATATATGTTATATTGAATAGTCCAAATTCCTCCTTTCTTTAGTGAAAATGGAGTAGAGTGAACTTTGGTGGTGCTAGGTTTTTCCAGTCCCATCTGGGGGAAGATCATTTCCAACTGTTGCATCAGATATATTAGAGAGTCTGCTTTTCTTCAATTTCTTCTAAATGTGACAGCAAACTGGTATACTGACTTTATAAATAGCAGGCTGGACTGACAAAAGGTCTTTGAGGGAAGCTACTCACGTTTAGGGTTCTTGCTTAGTGTCAGGATGCTGTTGTTGGAAGAGTTTCCGACAGAGTTGCGTGCCATTACAGTGACGGTGAGGGGCTCCTGCCCCAACAGGAATGTATGGGAGGCTCCTACAGCTGTCTCACTTGACCACACAGCGCCTCCACTGGCCTGATGCTGAACTACAAGTCCGTCTACACATTGTGGTGGATCCTCAATGGGAAGAGGCTGAAAAGCAAGGCCGCCCATGTCAGTCCCAATGTCATTCAACTGAATCAAAACATTCAGCAAAAGAAATTCTGATGACCAATGGTTGCTTTCTCTCCGCAGCAAAAGATCACAATCAAGACTTTTTCATTTGTGATACCTCAGTGGTGGAATAACCTGTTCTAGTGAAAGCCTTGGTATTTTCAATTATCGTTTAAAGACCCATCTCTCCAAACTCATCTGCTAATTCTGTTGTATCTGTTATATGCCCCAACAAATTGGTAAGAAATGTGTAGCTAAAAGAAGTCTCCTGTGCACATTACACAACTTTGCGGTAGGAGAGATCACAACTGTCCACTGTACACTGTAGATATGCAGGATGTAAGATGTTGCATTGTGAAAGCTGTCCAAATATATATTGGAGGGAAGTGAAAAGACCAACTAGGTTATGCAATATCCTGATCTTCCCCATGCAATAATGTATCAGAGCAGGTCTGAGCAGGTAAACCATAATTCATTTCTTGAATGCCCACGCTTTCACAACACTGAAACCACACGTGTAGAGATAAATCTTCTCCTGCACCTTGAAAAGCAGGGTGACGTTGACCTGGTTCCTCACGGAATCTTCTTTAAGCTCTCGCCAGAAAGCGGGCCCTCGTTCAGGGGCTGAAAATAAAACCAACCACAGTCGTTTTATCACTATTAACACAGATCTTACTTCTGCTGTTGACTCTATGGTCAGGATGGGGACTTGATGATTTCATGGGGACATAATGGCTTCTGATTTCCGACACAATTAGAGAGAAAGAAGTAAAAAAAAAACAGAAGATGTCTGCTAACAAGGGAGGGAAAGTGAAAGTAGCAGTCTAGATTGCTTTTTGTTGACTGCATGCATCAACAGTAATGTTTCACTGAAAATCTAATCTTCTCTATTGTTTAAATTAAATAACTTTACCTTTAAGTCCAAGAGACCTGTTTAAATCATACACACACACACACACACACACACACACACACACACACACACACACACACACACACACACCAGTGCTATGGAAGAGTGACAAGGGTTAACAGGATATTTACCAAGGCTGTTTTTGATTGTGGAGATGCGGGGTTGACTCCAGTCGCTCCAGTGGCCTGATCCATTGTGCCTCTTGCAGCACACCTCCACCTTATAGACCACGCAGGGCTCGGGCACCGTCACCTCAGCCCAAGACTCCAGCTGAGGCCCCTGGTACTGGACACACACACATGACCCACAGAACCAGTCATCACCTCAGCCAAAGACTCCAGCTGAGGCCGCTGGTACTACACACACACATGACCCACAGAACCAGTCATCACCTCAGCCCAAGACTCCAGCTGGGGTCCCTGGTACTAGACACACACATGACCCACAGAAACAGTCACCACCTCAGCCCAAGACTCCAGCTGAGGCCCCTGGTACTGGACACACAAACATGACCCACAGACACAGTCATCATACAGCCCAATACTGAGCACAGACAACAACACATTTTGTCAGAATCATTTTTTTCATTCAATAATCTAACATTTAGACCCAATACCGACCCCATACTCTCCCTGCCCCCACAGTTTTCCTTCCACCCCCCCCCTTATTATCAAGACCACGGCCCCACACCGTGCCTCCCCCCCCCCCCCCCCCCCCCCCCCCCCCCCCCCAACCTCCACCATGGACTTCAACACAGCCCCACTAATGCTGCGTTCCATTTACCTCAGAAGTCGGAGTTGGGGATGACGTCTCACCCGAGTTTACCACATAACTGCAAGACCCAATGAGCCCCCCTCTACCCCCCCCCCCCCCCCACCCGCCTGTCTGTTTCCAGAGGCAGCAGGAGAGACTGTGCCAGAACAAGGCTACAGGTCCGACTACATCCATCCATCTATCCATATATCTATCCATCTACCTATCTATCAATCTATGGATTTATTTTGAGTTTACCCATGAGCAGCAAATATCTAGGACAAATCAAAAAAAATTGTAAAAGATCTGTGGTACAACTCCTGTTGGTACCAATGAGGCCCATTTCTCTTGTGTCTGTCTATTGCATTGGTACAGCCAGCTGTGGCGCAGAGTTTAAGTAGACTCCCTTCCTACCTGCGGGTTGGCTCTCCTCCCAGCAGCAGTGTACCGGACCATATACTCCAGCTCATACCCAGTGAGGTCTGTGCGGGACCACGCCAGGCGCATGGATCCATTGGGCATGCTGACTGCCTGCACATCTGTGGGTGGGCTGGGCTTCACTGCAGGATGCAAATATCAAAGGGGGGGGGGGGTGATATCAATGTGACAGTCACAGCACATCCACTGAGAATAAGACATCGCATCTTCACACACACACACATGTACATACATGTAGGAAATAGAGTAGTAAAGGACATTTGAATGCACACGGATGTGTAACACTGTGTTAACAATGATTCTGAAAGCTATCATTCCAAATACTGAAACAGTGTGAAACAGTGTGGCAACCCTCCATCACAAAAGGCCACAATGATATACTCACCCAGATCAATAGGTGTGACATACACAGGATGTGACTTGACTTGTCCCTCTCCACGAACCTCTTCTAACCACAATTTATAGCAGGATATCAGGCGAACCGTCTCCAAAGTGCACTTCCCGAGCCGACTGTCTCCCCTTTGACACTTGGCCACCTGGGGTACTGAGTCCGCCAGCTCCTCCTCCTCATTCATGTCGTCACAAGGCCCATCGTACCACCTAATGACACACATATGGGCAGAAGTGAAAGCCTGCATGAACACAAATACAGTACCACCTAATGACACACATATGGGGAGAAGTGAAAGCTGGCATGAACACAACTACCACCTAATGACACAGATATGGGAAGAGCTGAAAGCTTGCATGAACACATTTACCACCTAATGATATACAGTAGATATGGGCAGAGCTGAAAGCTTGCATGAACACCAATAGACTTCAAAAGGCTACAGCATCCTCCCCATCACTAAATAATGATGGTCACTCTGTACCTAAGTAAAAGCCAAGAACATCATTTAACATCATTTCAGATCAAAGACAGCATCTGTACTATGAGGCTTTGGATAATCACACCTGCTGTATGCATACGGTTGTTTGCAATAGAGCTATAGCTGGGGGCTTAAAGTACAGCATAAACCAGAATGATCCAATGACATGGAGACAGCTAAAGGTCTATTCAGATATCTTATTTAATGTTTGTTTTATTTTATTCCATGGTAAAAGCATGGTTGACTTCGCCCCTTAAGATAAACAAAGATGAACACATTTCCTAACCAACAGCACACCTACTTGTATATGAGCTGGTCCTCACTCCAGATAGACTTGTCCCATGTGCAGGTCATCTTGTTTGTCGAGTCCACAGTGGTCTGGCACTTAAGGTCTGCGCTGTAGCTACCTGTCATTGATGAGGGAGGATGAACCCACACATCAACACACTTCAGCACAATATGGTACACTACACTCTACAAAAAGCATTGCCACCTTGCTTAATAAAGTCACTTCTAGGTTGTACATCTCTTTTTCCCTCATCCTTCTGTAAACATTGAACTATTTATTTTTGTGCGCGAAACACAATTAAAGTGCCCTGACCTGTGGTGTAGACTTTGGCATAGGGAGGGTTGCAGAGATCGTTCTCGCCCTTCTCACAGCAGAACAGCACATCCACACCTGCCGCCTCAGTTTGCCAGGTGACCGCACTCACATAATCGTTTATGACCCTGTACTGGCTCTCTGGGATTGGGTACTGGCCATTCAGCCACCAGCGGACATTAGTGGCATTCCTGCGAGCGTCTTGGATGGCACAGTAAACAGTCACGTTGGACCCGGGGCTGGTAAACACCACCTCGGGCATGTAGCATGTACCTGAGAGAACAGAAAAACACCAACAGAGGTTAGAAGCTGCTCTGTATGCGAGACAGAGGACTATGACGATAATAACAGTGATAAATATGTAAGAAAATAATGTGATACATTTTATTTTTACAGTTCAGATTTCTCTGTATCTTCTTTATAGCGCAATGCAAGCTAAGGTAGTTAGATTCACCTTTGATAAAGGCAGATGTTGAGGCATTCAGGCTCAGAACATTAATATTCTACCATGTTTTTCCAGTCATTAATGAAACCATGTGACTGTATTATCTAACAGTTCTTTATTGCATTCTGAGCCTGGATGTCCTATTTAATTGCCTACAAAAACGTGTTGAATTGTACAATGGAGCAGAGGCATGTTTTGGCCTCTTAGCTTACTTTGTTTGCTGAAAGCCTGTTAAGGTCGAGGCTCGACGCCACATTGCTACTCTGTGTACCACGCAGCGCATTCCAATTAGTTGCCACGGCAACCTGCCCCGACATGTGTTTTTTTTTTAACACATACTGAGATACATTGGCCATCCTAAAAGCCAAATAGGTAATTGAAAAAAAGCCTGTTCCAACTGCCTTCAAGCACTTGGCACCTATGCACACTTAGAGCCAACGCACATCCCTGTGGGTTTTCATCTCTTCCATTCCGCTGTTCCTTTTATTAGGAAATTCCATCATATTTTCTGAGTGACTCAGTCTTCAGGCACTCCTTAGCGTCTCCGTCTGCACAGCTCAGGCTCGTGGGATGGTGTATAGATGCATTTCAGCCACTACGAGCAGAACAAGGGAACCGAACAGCCAGCCCATCTGTGCGGACAGCGCTAGGCCATTTCAAAAGCGGTGGATTCAATGGGGTGTGACAAAAAGAGCTGAAGGCCTCGAGGGGTTTCAACTGCAGAGATGAACAGCTCTCAGCTACCCTGGACTACAAATGCACATGACGCCAAATGTCAATAATTTCTGGAACCATCATTAAGATCCCTGAGATAACCAGCGACTGCATACTCGAGTGGACGGCAAACAATGAGGTTCAAAGCAAACAAAACCACTGCACTGTTTATCTTGTGCTACAGCACATATCATAATGCAAGGATTATGTAAAGACAATTATCTACTGTGTGTAAACATGTCTTATTTTTTGAATGAGTCACAAACTTGGGCAAAGGTCATCCAATTTGCGCACAAAAATGAGCTTTTCCTAAAGAAATATTTAATTCTTGTAAAGGAGACTTGTTTGAACCTGTTGGGAAGGTGCGCTAACTAACACGTTTCTCTACTTTCAAGAGCATCATTAAGGTTGGAGTTGGTGTGCAGGTAACATTGCACTGCAGTGCCATCATTACCAACAACAGGTCAGGACCTACTCATGCCGCTCCTTCAGAATACCCTTTTAAGGATGCTTTTCACCAGCAAAAACTGCTGTTTCTGAGAAGTAGATGGCTGCTTGTTTGCGCTGGCTTAAATTCATCCCCCCTCCCCCCTCCCCGTTGCAAGTCTTGCATTCTGTCATGTTGTAAAATGTATGTGCTTATGTGCTGAGGTGTTTTTTTCCTGCTCCCACACTGTACTCCTTTAGGAGCATAGTCTGGGGGTCGCCTTTTTTTTTCTCTCCTCCCTTTCCTCATTTTTATGCTGCAATTCTTCCCACAACCTTGTCTTCCCGTCCTGTCTACCCCCTTGTTCGATGTATGTGTATATATGTATGGACGGGGGGATGGCCATTTTCGCTAGTTTACTAGTGACAGGCTATGTTGCTGGTACTTGTGTACTTGTGTACTTGTACTGTAACAATAAAGGACTACTACTACTACTACTACTACTACTACTACTACTACTACTACTACTACAACGTGACGGGCTGGTAACAGCTAAAGCACTATAAAAGTGAGCCCCTAAATGGCATCTCTGATGATAAGCCAGCGAAGCCCATTAGACCCCTGTGAGAATCTGTCATTAATTTGGCACCTGCTAAAACACGAGCCCAACACCATCAGCACAGCCATAATTACTGTAGAGAAAAAAACATGAATAGGCTACACACAAGAGTAAAACATGAGTAGGATACATGTCACATAAAATACTTGTTCCATGTTTGAATTGTCATTGTTATTATCATCATCCACAAGTGGTTGTGATTGCTCTAAATCTAAGACTACCTTTTATTGGTGAGCTGATTTGGAGAAATTAAACATCTCTTCAGGTTATGCAGCAAACGGTGTTACTTGGTTGCCTAGTTGCTATGCTAGGGGGAATTGGAAATGGGACATTTTTAAATAACCATAATAGATGGTTTAAATGGCAGAGTCCATTTGCACAACATAATAGGTAGTTGTCTAGCTGGTGTTTCAGTCTCCTTTAAAATTATAACAGGAAAAGGTAGAAACCCTCAATGTGCCTGTGCGGCTTTTAACACAAGTTCATATTAACATGAGTTCATATTAACACACACTAACAGCTGCCAGCTGTGAAGATGGTTCCCTATCGACATAAAAACGTCATTACAACAGTAAGGCTATCTGAGATATTTCATTAATATTGAGGACACAGTTTGTTTGATGTCACAAGAAAAACAAGTCCATTAACGCTTTTAAGTTTGTATATTTATGTACAACTTAATGCCCTAAGAAAGTCCAAGGCAAGATTTAGAAGTTAACTCTGAAGAAAAGTTGCATTTCTTTAGCGTCTTTCGCTAAGCTCACCACTGAGACAGAGGTAGAGAGGTTGGCTCCAGTTGCTCCAGTGTTCCAGGAACTGCAGGCTCTGGCTCCGCACCTGCACCGTGTAGAACGTGTACACAGAGAGGTCCCTGAGGGCCAGCCAAGAGTCGTTTACTGCAGACAGGAACTGGGAAGGAAGGAAGGACAAATCATGTGGTGTCAACAAGCCAGAAGTGAAAGGCATCAGACATCATTACAGCAGTTAAAGGAACATACAAACTCAGCAATGCCCACCGTGTAGTAATATGTACCACAGTAGAGATAGGAGGTCAAAGTCAGTAATTACTGTAATTAAAAACATCAACTGCATCCTCTCTATCAGCCCTTCACAATGAGTGCTGTTCAATAGTACCTGCCAGCCAGGCTGTTTACTGGAGAAGTAGCGGACTTGATAACGCAGAGCCTCAGTTGCAGGCTGCGGAGGACTCCACCTCAGGACAACCTCCTTCTGCAGGTCTGTGGTGTAGTGAACGTTACCAGGAGGATCTGCTCAGAACAAAATCAAAAACTCAATGAGCACACACACGTACAACAACATACATTAGTTGTGTTCATTAGTCATCATGTAACAGTCAAGCCAGATCTGCTGGATGAGCTGAATAGACATTCAACTCCAGCTGAGTATTCCATGTGGGTTTGACCACAAAAGCCATGATGATATTGACATCAAATGCAAACAAAAACGCCCTGTTCCAAAAGTGACTCACTCCTATTGGCAATTACACAGTGTATACCAAGTACCTACTCGTAAAATGCCTGGTTGCACACAGAACACCAATACACATCAGTTCATAAACAATATATAATGCCAGTAGGTGTTTGTTTTGAGTGGCTGCAGGTTAAATCATACCCTGACACAACAGACTTGACTAATCGGCACTGCTTCTTGTCTAACGATTGTGTTAATTGACTACTGTTAATGGAAGACACCAAACACTTTGAAAAAGCTTAACTTCTAATTACGACATGAATGCCATAAATCAACCTGAGAATCCTACAGACTGGTCCGAGACTGGTCACAATTGTGTGACTACTAACTGTGGCTAGCACCAAATGAATAGCGTCTGCCCAGTCTCCACATAACTTCAACCAAGAACAGTGTCATGTCGTACCACATTACCACATACCAAATGATTCTGTAATTCATGCCACAAACAGCCATTGACTGTAGAGTGGCGGGGCCAAGCTTTTGCATTAACCACCAAATACAAAACTGTGCTTTTGATAAGGGGTTTAGTAATGAGGCTATTTCCAGTAATGCCATTTAGAGGCTACAAGGAAAGAGTCTATAAATAGCTTATCAGACACTGACAGTATCACAACTGTGACCCAAGGCAATGAAGAAGCTTAAATGTTTAAATGAATCTCAAAATTTGATTTTTTTAATTTATTTTTTAAAACTGGCAAGCATGTAAATAGTGAACATTATTAAAACCACAATATTGATCAAAACTGACTGAAGGATCAGATGTTTAATTTGGAATGGGCAATTTTGAGATAGAAAACAAAAGAAATGCACAATCAAAGGTTCCTAAATTCTTAATTTTTACAATTCTCAGATGGAAATGTGTTTGTGGGTTGCCATGTGAAAACAAACAGCTCAGTCATCGGCTGGTTGGCCTGGGGCTATCTAGAGGGATATGACTAGGCACGCACCTAACCAAATGACTCACTTTATCTGAAGATCAGATCCTCATTGCCATACTCCCAGAGAAAATACAACCACCTGTGCTGCTCAGAACTGCCCTGCCCTGCCCTGTCCTGCCCATTGGCTGGCCGGCTGGCCTGAATCACTGCTTCTATACACAATGAAGTGCTGCAACCATACAGAATTGCCTTCCTCTCAGACAGAGCAGAGATGAGACAACAGGAGCCACCTCAGTGGGGGCGAGCCTTGCACACCCACCGCCAGACAGAGCAGATCCGGGTCTGGTGGGTTAATCACCCACCAACCCGGCAACAGCACCTCGTTTGAATTTGAATTTCTGTGGAAAACCAACAGACTGGGACTCGCAAAGGCCTGTGTGATGAAGCAGAGTGTAGATAAGCAGGGCGGGAGTGTATAGCTCCTGGCAGCTTCTGCTAGGAACGGGAAAAAAATCTGGTTTGTATTCCTCCCCTTGCCCATCAGAGAGCGAACACACAGATCAGTTGTAGGCAACTGCTGAGGGGCCTCCAGACCAGAAGCTCCAAAGCTCCAAAGCTCCAAAGCTGTCTCATTTGATACTATTGTATTCGACACTCTCTGCTCCGTGCCATGAACAAGGCTGTGGGAACTGCTCCCGTGTGACTCTACACACTGTTCTGATTAGATCCTCTTGCAGTTTACAACACAAGCACATGAGCACGGGCTTTTATTTACTGGAATCATTCCAGCGACAGGACTAACTCCACAGTTGAAATGTAGATATCACAGGGAATTTTCTAATTCGGTTAGGTCGGGCTTGAAGTCGGACTTGAATTCAGTCCTATTCAGAAAGTGGAAAGTAACCCTTTGCAGGTTTTCTTTGTGTGTGTTCAAACTATGATGATGCGGCAGTTATCCTTAGTTTCCTGTTCATCTCAGCATTTCCACGTATTCTTCACATCTGCTTTGTTCAGCACATTAGCTTAAGCAGATGTTCCCTTTTTTCTCATTCTTAAATCGGTGGAACAAACCAAACCGAAAAAAAAGATCAATGTAAACAAAAGAGGGACTCAATATTTTACACTCTGAGAGAAAAAAAGGGAGAAAAGCTTTCAATCAGTTCTGCTCTGCTTGGTTGAACACTCAATAGAAGACCTGTCTGGTTTGCACCAAATGCAAACACTCCCAAAACAAAGAAGATAGAAGTTGTATAGAAGAATGCTTGGAAATATTCAAAATGACCTTCCATCATGCCTTCAAAACTACATCATAAATAAAAACACTATACATTCTGTGACTCTAGAAGCTATTTATTATTTAACATTCTGCATCCATCAGGTAATAAAGATTGATTTTCTCTGTAGAGAGACAATGATCCAAAGAAGCCCACGTACTTAGCCGTCGTGTGGCGATGTGCATGGCAGTCGAGAGAACAGAGCCTCGGGCACTGGTCACGTTCACCATCACATACACATGTGCATCCACGTCCTTCAGAGCCACGGAACAGGTCTGGTCATCATGTGTGCACTGGCCAGGGTCCTCCTCAGACAGATCCCCTTGTGACCCCGTGCCTGCTGCCCCCGCACTGAAAACACACACACACACAAGTCATAAGTCCTGGCCCATGACGTGCCTTACCTTAATATCATAGTGTGGTGTGTGGTCCGCACACAGTGATATCCCTCA